>NC_092333.1:135492500-135802500 GCF_046630445.1 Rutidosis leptorrhynchoides
AAAAAAATACTGTAAGCTTCTGTGCAGCTGTTTTAATTTTTTTTTATTTTTTTCGGTTTCAGATAACTCAAAGACTTATATAGATCGTTTATATATTGTTTGATAGTCTAAAAATGTTTTGGTGAATGATTATCATGTTGGTTTAATCCCGGGTCGTTTTGGTTTTAAAGATGATGAAGAAGAAAAAAAAAATCGAATTATAATTGGTTATAAAGAATTAAGGGGCTATAATATCAGAAAAATAGAAGTGGCAGAATGGTTATGGGTGTTTGCGGGTGAGCGAGAGGTCGGGGGTTCGAGTCCGGTTCGCGGCAGTTTTCTTTTTAAGGCTCCTTTTGAGGTAGTTTTCATATCAAAATTAGTATCATTATTATTATTATTATTATTATTATTATTATTATTATTATTATTATTATTATTATTATTATTATTATTATTATTATTATTATTATTATTATTATTATTATTATTATTATTATTAGTATTATTATTATTATTATTATTATTATTGTTGTTATTAGTTATTGTTATTATTGTTAAGAATATCATTATTATTACTATCATAATACAAGTATTATTATCATATTAATATCATTATATAAATATTAATATCATTGTTATTATTATTATTAGCATTAGTACTAGTATTATCATTTAAAAATTATTAGTATTAACATTATTAGTATTATTATTATTAGTATTATTATTATAGTAGTATTACCGTTACTATTATTAGTATGATTACGAACATGTTAATTACATCAATATTATAAAGATAATAATAAAAGTTGTTGTGGTAAAATTCTAGAAAATAGTTATGAAATTATATGAATACAGATGCTGTTATGAATATGACTATGAAATTAAGTTATAGGAACTATAGTTAAAAGTTAGGAATTAAACACGATGTTTATGATAAATCTGATTATTATTACTAATACTGTTATTATTATCATTACTAAGATTATCATTATTAATAGTGTTATTATTATTATCATTATGATTATTACTAAAATTATTATTTTTGTTTTCATTAAAAACTATCATTATTATTATTATTATTATCGGTATTGTCTATACCATTATTATTAAAAATAATTACGTTTATGAAAGTAAAATTTTTGAAGATATTATTAAGGTTAAAAGTATATTTTAATCATATTAACAATATTTATATAAATATTCATATATAACAAGCTAGGTATTTTTATTAAAATACGAATCAAATATATATTAATATAACTATATAAATATTAAATATCTTGAATATATACACAAACTAAATACATATAATATATAATTTAAGATATAATATATAAACTTATTCGATTACAATTATGTGTATTAATAAATATCCAAATGATATAGGTTCGTGAATCCAAGGCCAACCCTGCATTGTTCAGTATCGTCGTATGAATATTTTTACTACAAAATATTGTATCGTGAGTTTCATTTGCTCCTTTTTTAAATGCTTTTGCAATATTTATTTTTGGGACTGAGAATACATGCGCTTCTTTTATAAATGTTTTACGAAATAGACACAAGTAATCGAAACTACATTATATGGTTAGATTATCGAATCGAATATGCCCCTTTTTAGCTTGGTAGCCTAAGAATTAGGGAAATGGCCCCTAATTGACGCGAATCCTAAAGATAGATCTATGGACCTTGACATGTCCCATTCGGGTTACGAATGCTTTAGTACTTCAATTATCATGTCCGATGAGAGTCCCGGAATGATGGGGATATTCTATATGCATCCTGTTAGTTCGGTTATCAAGCGTTCACCATATGAATGATTTTCATCTCTATGCCGTGCGAAATGCCTGATATGAGATTATGTTTATGAGAAATGGAAATGAAAATCTTGTGGTCTATTAAATTATGGAAATCATTGATTACGATAAACTAATGAATTCACAAACCTTTTGGTTGACACTTTTAAGCATGTTTATTCTCAGGTATGAAAGAAATCCTCCACTGTGCATTTGCTCATTTTAGAGATATTATTTGGAGTCATTCATGACATATTTCAAAAGACGTTTCATTCGAGTCGTTGAGTTCATAAAGATTATTACTAAGTCAATTATAGTTGGATATATTATGAAATGGTATGCATGCCATTAACTTTCGATGTAATGAAAGTTTGTCTTTTAAAAATGAATGCAATGTTTGGAAAAATGTATCATATAGAGGTCAAGTACCTCGTGATGTAACCAAATGCAATGTATTCATCCAGATGGATTGGGACGGGTCTTTACATGTGGTATCAGAGCGGTGGTCTTAGCGAACCAGGTCTTGCATTAGTATGTCTAACTGATAGTTATTAAGATGCATTAGTGAGTCTGGACTTCGACCGTGTCTGCATGTCAAAAGTTTTGCTTATCATTTTTGTCGAAAATTATCTGCTTATCATCTTAAGTCTAAACACGTCTTAATGCATTCATTGCATAGATAGTGTATAGACAAAATTCATATCTTAGCATATCTGCTAATTCCTATCTTAGTGTATCTGTTACTGTAAACTTTGTCTGACGTACTCCGTAAATTCCTCCGTAATCTACGAAACCTTTTACTCTATATATAAATAGATATTCTATGTAAGTAGAATACCATCCGATAGCCAGAAATCATTTCATATCGAAAAATCCTTTATTCAATTATACGAAATAGAATTCGTCATTAGTTCAAGTCCCTCGGATTTCGAAATGGAATCCCACTCTAGCTCCGAAAGCAGTGTGACCGGAATGGATCAACCAATTAGCCATCATCTATTCTGGATGAATTGGGGATGGGTTCATAGCCTTCTCAAACATTGGAGACAAGAGGAAGGTGATCCCTTCCATCCACCACATTGCCCTCTTGGCGAAGAACCTGAAGCACTTACCAGCGAACCTTTTCGTAGTACCATTTTCTCCCTCATTTCCAGAGTATCTCATCACGATTATATACTATCCCAAATTCTGGATCTTATTTACTCTCTCGTCCGAACCGACAATCATCCCGGTGTAATAGAAGAAATCAACGAGCTTCGCGCTCGTGTACTGGCCTTGGAGAATATGGTGCAAAGATTACAAGCACCAGCAGCAGCACCGGCAACAACAGTACCACCATCATCAACACCAACAGAATCATTACCACCACCAACAACAACCGCATCGCAAACCTCAACTTCATAATCTGTCCCACAAGAATCAACGTCATACACCCTGTAGATATCAAGGAATACCAACAACAATAACTGATGAAGTATTGATTCATAACTTTATCGGAGAAACATTCTACGGCGATTAGGTAATTTCCAAAGTTTAGAGATTATCTATTTTAGCCCTAAACCGTAAATTAGATAGAGTAGAAACCCTGACCGGAATAGTGCGTGAGTTGCAAACAACACATGTTACACAAGCATTAACAGCAGTACCGTCAGCATCATCAGCACTAACAGTACCATCAGCACCACCAGTACTAGCAGTACCGTCGGCATCACTAAAAGTATCACCAGCATCAGCAACGCCTGCAACACCATAAACTCCGTAAACTCTATAACCACCACAGATAATGACACCACTATCATCAACGGATACATTATGAGTTATGAAGTATTAACTCATTTCCACTGAAGGATTTATATGTATATCTTATATATATAAATTTTGAAATTATAATAAATCTTTCCGTATTAAGCTATTACGTGTGAATCTTAACTACTCGGTTAATTGATATTACTAATATGTTATGAAGTACATCCTTCGCCAGCAACTTAACCATCGTTAACTACAATCTCTGTTTCAACTCAATGAATTCTATTTCATAATAAACCAAGTGTATTATTCAAATACATGTTTGATTATACACTTTTATTTTCGATATATTCAAAATATTCTGGAAAACATCATTCGTATCTTGCGAAGTTCACAAGAATCCCACGAACACCAATATCATTCATCAACAAATAACGAAGTATTGATTTCTAATTTCATTTACGTTGAAGAAATAATCCACAAAGATTACGTAATTTCTAAAGTTTTAGGTATTACTCACTCTAGCTCCAACCGTAAATCAAATGAGTTTAATAGTATATTAACTCATTAAATCTGTATTACATCCAAAGAAAATATACATACATATATTTTCATAAAGACTGTAATAAAATTCATTTGTACAAAAATATTACTTGTGAATTTTTTTTAACGGGTAGGTAATACCCGAGAGATATATATATTCACAATTAATATGTTACATTCTTCGATTCCGATTCAACAATCATCAACTATACTCACTACCTTCACAACGATACTCATTCTTTTATAGAAATTAAAATAACCATTTTCATCCAAATTTGATTACGTATTCTGATTTTGACAAATAAAAATTCAAGTCAAGATTTAACAGAAGACATCACTCTTAGATTCTTACATCTTTCAAAGCTATACTTTGACTTCAAAACTGTGCTAGAACATTACTTCTATTCATTAAACCCAGAAATTTTTTTTATCATTTAAAATTTATTACAATCTACATTCAAACCCTTCATGATTCTTGAAAAACACCTCAAATAAGAAACAATCGAGATGATGATCCAACCACATGTTATCCACAATCATGCATCTGGAAAACTTCTGGAACCTAAGTAAAAGTTAACACGTAACCGCGTCAGATCCGTTGGCATTTATTAGCAAAAATAACTCTGCGATTCCTTTTCAAAATAGCAAATTTTGTCACAGCTCCAGCAAGTCAACTTCGACTTTTCAGTCAGACTAACCTTATTATAACCTTGAGATATACGTTGTCTTTTCGCCATCGTTACCGGGGAACCTTTTACATTCCACCACATTATCAGCAGATGTACCAGCAACTTCATTACCCTTTGACTTTAGCCTCTCCGAAAAGTCATTAAAGTTATTCATTGAAACCCTATCATGTACTCATCTTCATCCTGTAACAATAATTGCCATACCAACCATCGGGAATCATCAATCTCGAATCTCGCAGCGTTTTCACTTCAACGGTTATATATGTACATATAATGTCTATCTCCTAGACTTACATACTTGAATGTGAAGTTTCTGAAAAACACCCTAAACTGCGAACTAGTTCCCTGAATTTTGGAAAAATGCTTATAGAGCAGCAGAAACTGTAGACAACCGTAATAGTCAAAAGTTTGATGATAAAGAATAGTGTGTTGGCAAAGCTCAGAAAAAGAGAAGGTTTGGAACTGGAAAACGGATTGAGCAAAGTATGGAGGAGGCTGTGGACAAATTACCTTGACTAAATCTGCCTTCAAAGAATCCAAATGATTCAGTGTCTGCTGAAGTCTTTAGCAAATATCTTACTCCTTACTTTAAAACTCTTACAGACAATATTCTTCATCATCCTCGGATCTTAGATATTTTAAGATATCATCATATCTTTCATTATAAATATCCTCCATATTTCGAAAGATATTTTCATAACTATTCTTATCTGAAATCATTTATCTCCTCGCGTTATCTGTATCACATCGTAAAGAAAACTATTTTAGTTTCTAAATTTTGAAATCTTTGAGTTTAAAGTATGAATGTTTTTGATGTAGTGTTGGGAACTGAAGCATGAGTTAGTATAATATAATGACACTTGATCAACATGATTATATTACAGTAAGTCATGCTGAGTTTCTAATGGAACGTGATGATTCACAGACCAAAACGTCATCATGTGCCCTGTACATGACTCTTACATTCTACCTAACCTCTAAACATATCAAGAAACAATATTCTTGATGATTCGGTCTTTTTCGGGATATTCTGGTAATTTGACAAATCAAGATCGTGCCATTACGATTCCCTTCTTAGAACATTAACTATGTTCATTCCGAAATTCATATCTGCGAATTCTGGACCATTACAAGCGGTGCTTAATTGCAAGAAGAGGAAACGAAAGAATGAAGCTCCAAAATGGAAATAAGAGTATAAATCGCAGCAAATAAAATGGAGCATTAACTGTGGATGACAATGATTATAGAAGACAGAAGCAGGGACTTCGAAATATAAAAGAGGATATAAAACCTAACAACAAACCAGAAATTACAAACCGTATATATCGATGCATATAGCAAAATAAAGACACGGGAGAACTAAAAACACTATAAAACCAAGAGTATAGTAGAAGTAAATAGATTCTTCTGGCAGCAGATGAAAAAGAAGAATGACAGATATGAAAGTTAGGAATATATCAAGAATTAGAATTGGATGGAGCATATTGACGAATGTTTTAGAAATATGAATTGGGAAAGAAAGTATAGAATATGGGAGTGTGGAAACAAGGAAACGAAGGGGGTGAATTTATAGCAAAAAGTCCGACAGAGCAATCGGGACAGATTATCGCATCCAATCAAAGCGGATCCTAATTTCCTTAATTATCAAAGAATCAAATCTTATTAAAAAGATTTTTCTCCAAATCCCTTGAACTTTGGAAATCAATCTTGTCTACGTCAAAAGATATGACGAATCTACACTTACTTATTTCACTCTTTTGTGATAACTTCACTCGTACTCTTCACAAAATCAAATGGTTTTATCTATATTACTCAATGATGATAAAACTCAAACTTTCAGCTTACATGCGTCATGAAAACATACTTATTGTCAGCCATGACCATCCCAATCAAAATTTGGGACGAAATTTCTTTAACGGGTAGGTACTGTGACAACCCGGAAATTTCCGACCAAATTTAAACTTAATCTTTATATGATTTAATGTTTTCGACACGATAAGCAAAGTCTATAATGTTGAAATCTCAAAAACTGTGAACTGTGTTCATGTAATCAATTACCCTTTAACTGTGCTCAACGATTCACGAACATTTATGTGTGTATATACATACATACATACATATATATATATATATATATATATATATATATATATATATATATATATATATATATATATATATATATATATATATATAAGATATAGTTATATTAATTGAAAACGTTAACAAAGTATTAGATGTATAATATTTTACATGAACGTATTTGTTTCGATATATTTTTAATATATTTATCGACGAAAATTAAAAGATAATATCAAATGATTGAATTATCAGATACATTGTGATATGATTAGGGGTCTCGGTTGTGAGGTCCACGTTGATTTGAGAAATCATCCCTTTTTATCGGTATGCGGAATAAATGGTAAAATAATTTACAAGTAAGAACAAATGGGTCAATTAACGATAACTGGACAAAAGTTAGTGGAGGACTAAACTTCATAATGTCTAATTGATTTAGCTTCAAATGTACAAAAACATTTTTCGATATAATAGAATTTGATTAATAAAATGTCTTTGTTTAAATAACGTAATTTGAATATACAATAAGTTGTAATATTAATTATTAGAATTTAATATATAAATAACCTGCAACATATATTTAAAACATGTTGATATTATATATATATATATATTTATATATATATATATATATATATATATATATATATATATATATATATATATATATATATATATATATATATATATATATATATATATATATATATATATATATATATATATATATATAACTATTTTGTAAACAATAATAGCACTCGTTGATTGATTCGATTGATATTTAAGTAAATCTGATTGTTCGAGAAATTGAAATATAGTTGTTATAATAATATTATTACTTTCATTATTATTATTAAAATAAATATTAGTATTAATAATGTTATGATATAAATATGAAACTTGATATATATAAATTGTTATATTATTATTAATATTATTATTATCATTAATAATATTAATATTATTATAATTAGTATTATTATTAGTATTATGGATAATATTATTATTACCATTTTATAGTTAGTATCATTATTATTATCTAATATTATTATAATTATTACTAAAATAATCATTTTTAGTGTTATTATTAATATTTATTATTAGAAAATAATACACTTTATTGACATTAATAATATTATTATTATTATCATTTTTATTATTATTATTATTATTAGTATCATTATTATTTATTATTATTAATAATATAATTATTCTTATTATTAATATATTTAATAATCACTAGCATTAATATATAAAATATAAAATTAAGAAACTCGTACGAATTTGTTACAAGTATCAATCAAACTGTATTAATCTTTGTCTTTTGTCTCTAAATTTGTTATAACTCGTAATCAGATCACAATAACAACAAAATCTGTAGAAATTGTAATCAACCTTTATTTATTTATATTTATTTTCTCCTGTCCTTGATTGAGAAAAATCGACTAATTACAGTGTTAAGTTAATCATTCCACCTTCTACCATCAATTAACGAATACAACTGATACAAATTGTTCAATTGTGTTAAATTAAACATATTTTTAAAAAAAATCCAATATGCTCTGTACGCGTAATATTTTTGCCAAAGCTCGATTTCATAACCAATTCCAAAATCTAGAAATGCAGTCTTGTTAGTAATCTCTTACACAAACTATCTGTGAAGTTTCAAATTCCAATTCTTGATATCGAGTACGAATTTTTGAGTCAAAGTTTTGTTTCAAAAAGTCAAAAGAATCGTTCATCGCGAAATTCGAATTCGTGTTTGTGTTTCAAGGTAAATTGATGATTTCAATAGTTTCTATATATGATTTACAAACTATTTTATGTTGTAATCATAATCTATTGTGTACTCAAATTCAAAAACTATATTTTTAAAAAAATACCGTAAGCTGCTGTGCAGCTGTTTTAATTTTTTTTCGGTTTTAGATAATTTAAAGACTTATATAGATCGTTTATATATTGTTTGATAGTCCTAAAAACGTTTTGGTGAATGATTATTATGTTGGTTTAATCCCGGGTCGTTTTGGTTTTAAAGATGATGAAGAAGAAAAAAATAAATCGAATAATAATTGGTTATAAAGAATTAAGGGGCTATAATATCAGAAAAATAGAAGTGGCAGAATGGTTATGGGTGTTTGCGGGTGAGCGAGAGGTCGGGGGTTCGAGTCCGGTTCGTGGCAGTTTTCTTTTTAAGGCTCCTTTTGAGGTAGTTTTCATATCAAAATTAGTATCGTTATTATTATTATTATTATTATTATTATTATTATTATTATTATTATTATTATTATTATTATTATTATTATTATTATTATTATTATTATTATTATTATTATTATTATTGTTGTTGTTATTAGTTATTGTTATTATTGTTAAGAATATCATTATTATTACTATCATAATACAAGTATTATTATCATATTAATATCATTATATAAATATTAATATCATTGTTATTATTATTATTATTAGCATTAGTACTTGTATTATCATTTAAAATTATTAGTATTAACATTATTAGTATTATTATTGTAGTAGTATTACCGTTACTATTATTAGTATGATTACGAACATGTTAATAACATCTATATTATAAAGATAATAATAAAAGTTGTTGTGGTAAAATTCTAGAATATAGTTATGAAATTATATGAATACAGATGCTGTTATGAATATGACTATGAAATTAAGTTATAGGAACTATAGTTAAAAGTTAGGAATTAAACACGATATTTATGATAAATCTGATTATTATTACTAATACTGTTATTATTATCATTACTAAGATTATCATTATTAATAGTGTTATTATTATTATCATTATGATTATTACTAAAATTATTATTATTTTTTCATTAAAAACTATCATTATTATTATTATCAGTATTGTCTATACCATTATTATTAAAAATAATTACGTTTATGAAAGTAAAAGTTTTGAAGATATTATTAAGGTTATAAGTATATTTTAATCATATTAACAATATTTATATAAATATTCATATATAACAAGCTAGGTATTTTTATTAAAATACTAATCAAATATATATTAATATAACTATATAAATATTAAATATCTTGAATATATACACAAACTAAATACATATAATATATAATTTAAGATATAATATATAAACTTATTCGATTACAATTATGTGTATTAATAAATATCCAAATGATATAGGTTCGTGAATCCAAGGCCAACCCTACATTGTTCAGTATCATCGTATGAATATTTTTACTACAAAATATTGTATCGTGAGTTTCATTTGCTCCCTTTTTAAATGCTTTTGCAATATATATTTTTGGGACTGAGAATACATGCGCTGCTTTTATAAATGTTTTACGAAATAGACACAAGTAATCGAAACTACATTCTATGGTTGGATTATCGAATCGAATATGCCCCTTTTTAGCTTGGTAGCCTAAGAATTAGGGAAATGGCCCCTAATTGACACGAATCCTAAAGATAAATCTATGGATCTTGACATGTCCCATTCGGGTTACGAATGCTTTAGTACTTCGATTATCATGTCCGATGAGAGTCCCGGAATGATGGGGATATTCTATATGCATCCTGTTAGTTCGGTTATCAAGCGTTCACCATATGAATGATTTTTATCTCTATGCCGTGCGAAATTCCTGATATGAGATTATGTTTATGAGAAATGGAAATGAAAATCTTGTGGTCTATTAAATTATGGAAATGATTGATTACGATAAACTAATGAACTCACAACCTTTTGGTTGACACTTTTAAGCATGTTTATTCTCAGGTATGAAAGAAATCCTCCGATGTGCATTTGCTCATTTTAGAGATATTACTTGGAGTCATTCATGACATATTTCAAAAGACGTTGCATTCGAGTCGTTGAGTTCATCAAGATTATTACTAAGTCAATTATAGTTGGATATATTATGAAATGGTATGCATGCCGTCAACTTTCGATGTAATGAAAGTTTGTCTTTTAAAAACGAATGCAATGTTTGAAAAACGTATCATATAGAGGTCAGGTACCTCGTGATGTAACCAAATGTAATGTATTCATATAGATGGATTAGGACGGGTCTTTACAGAGGTGATGGAGATGCGCTTGTGGAAACAGAAGGAGAGGAAGTTTCTATATTAGTGGAATCAGTCGTGGGTGATGAAGAGGTAGTAGGCAAAGGTGAAGTATTAGGTGGTGATGCATGCATATTAGGTGGTGATGCATGAGTAGTGGGGTTAGGTGAGTTAAATAGAGGTTTAAGAATAGGACAAATAGAGGTTTAAGAATAGGACTAATTGGCATATGCTCATGAGTGCCACTAGTTGGGCTTGGTGGCCCATTAGGTGAGGATGAATGGGGTGCAGTGTAGTGACCCGAACTTTTTCATGTTTATATATATTAAATGAAATTGATATTTATATAATTAAGTATTTCCAACATGTTAAGCAATCAAACTTGCTAAGACTTGATTAATTGAAATAGGTTTCATATAGATAATTGACCACCCAAGTTGACCGGTGATTCACGAACGTTAATATTTGTAAAAACTATATGATGACATATATATGGATATATATATAGTTAACATGATATTATGATAAGTAAATATATCATTAAGTATATTAACAATGAACTACATATGTAAAAACAAGACTACTAACTGAAGGATTTCGAAACGAGACATACAGGTAACGATTATGGTCGTAACAACATTTAAATGTATATATATCATATTAAGATATATTAATACATCATTATATCATGATAATGTAACGATTTAATATCTCATTAGTTATAATAAACAATGGGTTAATAACATTTAACAAGATCGTTAACTTAAAGGTTTCAAAACAACACTTACATGTAACGACTAACGATGACTTAACGACTCAGTTAAAATGTATATACATGTAGTATTTTGATGTTATGCGAGGTGTATACGAAATAGTTATATTTTTACCACGAAATACTATTAAATACGATACAATTTTACACAAATTATTTATTTATTTATAGAGTGGATATACCTAAATCTTGCTACAACACTATAGGCAGTGTACCTAATCATACAGTAGTGTAGTTTTTAGTAAGTCCAGTTCATTCCGCAGGGAGCTAGCCAAGTTAAACGCTATATTTATTTTAAACTATATTTGTAAATATATATATATATATATATATATATATATATATATATATATATATATATATATATATATATAAAAGTAGTATTATTATTATAAAAGGGGGGTTTTTACCGTTTAATGACCGGTTTGTCGATTTTATGTCTTAAGTCGCAATTAAAACCTAATGTAAAATATTAAAAATAAATATAACTTAATTTAAAGCGTAAAGTAAATGACGATAATAAAAGTGCGATAAATTAAAGTGCGATAAATAAAATGATGATAAATAAAATTGTGATAAGATATAAAATAAAGGAATTATGCTTATTTAAACTTCCGTAATCATGATGTTCGACGTGTTGATTTTAGTTTATTACCATGGGTTAATTGTCCTTTGTCCTGGATTATTTGATATGTCCATCTGGTTTTTGTTCATAACAGTCCATCAGTCATAAATATAAAGTGCGAGTGTCCTCGTTAAATTATCCTTATACCCGAAGTTAAATATTCCAACTAATTAGGGACTTAAACTATAATAAGGTTTTAATACATTGTTAATGATTACACCAGGTTATCAACTGTGTGCAATCCAAGGTTTTAATACTTTATTAACAATTACACCAAGTGTCCTTGTATGTAATCCACACCTGTTTTAATGATTCCATTGCCTATTAATCCATCCCCGTGTCCGGTTAAATGAACGATTATTAGTATTTATAAATATCCCGCCCATCGTGTTCGATCGAGTGTAAATGGTTATTTATAGATACGTCAAATTGTAAATCTCTATATTAAATTAACGAACTATCATTCAGTTAAACAAATATAAAGCCCATTAATAGTCCATAGTCCAATTTTCACAAGTGTCGGTCTTTTGTCCAAACCCCAATTATGGTACAAAGCCCAATAACCCCGTCTTTAGTATTTAGTCCAACATCATGATTACTTTGATTTAAATAAGCATAATAATAAATTAGCTACTAGACATTAATTTAAAAAGGTTGAACATAACTTACAATGAGTATTAATAGCGTAGCGTTACACGGACAGAATTTCGACTTACAACCTTAAAACATTCGATAACATAACCTTATTATTATTAATCTTAAATTAAAATTAAAATTAAAATTATAAATATAAATATAAATTGAGAGTAAGAAGTAGAAAAAGGATGTGTTTTATCGATCAGAATGCGCGGCCTTTTATAGGCCCACGTTTCACTGTTGAGCTCCGCGAGTGCGGAGGTTTTCTTCATCAAAGCTCCACGAGTGCAGAGGTCTGGAATCCAGCTCATAGATTAAATCCAAAACGTGGGCTGCGTATAATTATAATATATAATAATATATATAATTAATTATATATTATATTATATTCTTATGCATAGTTGACTTGTAATTTTTGGTCCATTGCGTCGCGCGCTGAAAGTTGGTTCATGTCTCGGTTCCGGATTTTCGAACGCCTTTTCGTACGATTTAATATCTTGTACTTTGTGTTTCACGGCTTGTACTATTGTAATTTTTAGACGTTTCTCATCAATAATTTGAACCACTAGGATTGTACTTTGTACTTTTTAGCTTTTTGGTCATTTGCGTCTTCAATTCGTCGAATCTGTCTTTTGTCTTCACTCATTAATATTTAAACGAATATCACTTGTATATAGAACAATTGCAACTAAAATCTTGTCTTTCTTGAGGGATAATGCTATGAAATATATGTTCGTTTTTAGCATTATCAAATATTCCACACTTGAGCGTTACTTGTCCTCAAGCAATATAGAACTTGAATATAGCTTTACTAGAATCACTTCTTTATTCTTCACACTTTGTACATCAGTGATTTCTATACGGTGGTATGAACAATGGTAGTAACATTGTGGTTTATAGTCCCACACGACTATGAAAATTTAGATCCTTTAAGGAAATTGGATCTTTTATGAAAACATTTGATCTTTTTGAAAATTCAATCTAGCTTTTATCCTAGATAAGTTTTCCGGAATAACCCTTCACCGGTGTTTGCAAAATATTTGTGGGTTTAGTGGGTTTCAGATTTGAAAATTTTAGCTCAAAACTTGCAGTTTTGTGTCACCCACTTGCTAACCTTGTATTAGGAAAGCGACACATCCAGTATAATTGCTCCGTATATTACCTTTTGGTAAACTACCGTCCGGTTGTAAAGGAAAGTGTTGAACAAGTAACTGTTGAGGCAATGTCCCGTGACATGCTTTTGATTATGGTCTATAACATGTCGGATGCAATTACTATCCTTGGTAGGAGCAATAGTAAATATCACCCTATAGTTTTTCGTCTGGCACAAGGTCCTGTCTTTGACCATGCTATGCAACCACCGTTCTTACGGTTGACACCCGATTTGGTTCAGGTGACCTAATGAATTCCAGGTGAATTCCTAGGATTTTACGTTCAATGGTAATGAACGCATTAAAAATGGGTTTTCAGGAAGCAAATCGGTTTGTAATTTGATCAAAATATTTTCTCGTTCAAGCTCGAGTTTAGATATCATTGAAATTTCATGAGTTTGAATTCTCAATCTTTAAGGTCAATCTCAAGGATTGAGTAATATCAGTCTTAAAAGTTGATTTTTGATCTTTAAGGAGATTAACCTTTCTGGGAATCTGATTCATTAGTCTTATAAGCTGATTTGCACGGTTCCCCCCATTATACGAGACAGATCTTCTCATGGTTAGGATAAGTCTGACCACATGGCGACCCTGTTTGATGCTGAGGTCCGTGGATTTCCAACTAATTTTCGAGAAAACATTTCAAGGTTTTTTGTAGACTCTACAACTGGTCTGGACGACAATTTCCTGACCTAAATCAAGAAGCGCGTGTCTTTTTCTCTCAGAAGACTTTACTTCCTTTTAAATTCCATTTATATTACCATAAACTGGGTAAAACTGATTAATATCGTTCAAAACAAAAGTATCTTAAATTATTTGTGCAAAAATATGTGATATATGTTCTAAATAACTTGGTAAATTTTTCCCACACTTGGCTTTTATTTTCCTTTCTTTGCCTTTTTATTTTCCTCTATTCCATTTTAAATGAATTCTAACATTTTGGGTTGTTTCTCAATTTATGTCCTTTATGAGGTAACAATAATTTCAGTGTTAACACCTAGTTTTATCGTTTATAAATATGTATAAACATGATTTTGAGTTCATTTAGTTGAAAATTTTGAAAAATTTTACTAGAATTGGGTAGTCAGTATATAAGACTAGGGCTGTTCTTTATTATCAGAGAGCACTAGATTCTAATACAACTATTGCGTTACTAGTATTTTTAATGGTAACCAAGTGTTTAAATTTAAAATTTTAAAAATCCAAAAGAATTTAACCCCTTCCCACACTTAAGATCTTGCAATGCCCTCATTTCCAAGAAATCAGTACAATTTAAATTATTGAGGGTGATTAGCGTAGAAAAATGATTAAATTTTACCAAAGTTTCCAAACATATTGTTGTTTGTTTTGAATGATAAATGGTGCATATCATTTGTTCATTCATGTAGTTGTTATTTCACATATATTTTGCATCTTGTCGTCAAAATTAGTAGCTTTTGCTGAACTTAATGCCAGTCTTTGAAACTGCGCTGTTTTACCCTGTTTTGTACATGAGATAAACTACAAACATATATATACATATTTTTGAAGTTGGGTATATCACCCCACATTCAAAAATTATTAACAATCTAATAATAAAAGTTAGAAAATTATAAAAACTATTATAGTATCAAAAGAAATATTAAAAGTATAAAATTACAAGTTACCAAATAAATAAAAATTGGCATAAAAGAAAATTAGGGTTGATGAGGATGGTGCCAGTAGGGAATACATTCATAGCCGTATGTGCTGTAGAATGCTTGAGCTGGGTCATATGTAGGGTACGGTGGTCGGGTCTGTATAGTCCAGGGAGGAAATACGGGCATTGGAGTAGGAATGTAGTTTGTATTTATGTGTGCACAATGACTTATGATTTGGTTTTGATGATACTGCCAATCTTGAAATGCTCGTTGTCTAGCCATTTCATACTCATGTTGAGCCATAAAAATTTGCATTTCTGTCATCTGATTCCCTCCTCCCGCATTACCTTGCTGCTTATCTCTTTCGACCTGTGGATAATGGCCATCATATGGTGCTGTAGCGTTATGTCGTTTCTTTAAAACCTTAGCACCATGATATACTTTCAAACCAATTGTATCACGGGGTTCTGGTGCTGCAATTATTAATCCCCCTTGACTTCTATCGACACCGAGATACTCAACAATTAAAGTAACAAAGATACCACCTCTTATTATACTATTAGGTCGTATACTCCTAACCATAGCCGATAAATAATAACCCACACAATAAGGTATACTCACAGCGCTTGTGGGTCTCAAATACACATGAGATAAAATAAATCATTCTCATTTACTTTCTCTTTGTTCCTACCTCGCTGTGTAATCGAGTTTGCTAAGAACCTATGGATTACTCTTAGCTCAGCTCTATCAATATCAGTATAAGAGTTATTCCCCCCACGAAATCGGTTATGTCTAGTCATTCTACTCCATATTCTATTCATATCAAAATTTTCATCAACCCTCCTACCATTAACTATCAACCTTTGACAATCAGTAGATGCTAGTTCCTCAGGCGTATATATGCATAAAGCCTGAGCCATGTCTAGTAGAGACATATGGCGCATCACACCTCCTAATAAAAATCTAATAAAACTCCGATCGGTTAAGGTAGCTACCCGATCATTTATTTCAACACTACATAATAATTCCACACACCATTCTCTATATACACGCCTACGTATATTGAACAAACGTTCCCAATCATTAAAAGTAGAATTACCATACCTTTGTGTAAGTAATTCTCTGATTGGATCAGCCAATCCCACTGTTTCTAACGGTTCCCAATCTATTACTCTGGGTACTTCAACAACATTAGACTGAAGGGTGTGCAAGTTCCTCTGATATTTTGGATAATCTATCCAATGTCGGTCAAACCTTAAATTAGGATGTAAATCTGCCAATTCTATATTTGAATATGAAATGAATTGATGCGGTAGATTTTGTCTATATTGGTCGTTAATCTCCTGTTCTTCTGCATTCTCAGGAGGAGCATTGTGAGCCTGGGATGCGGATGAAGATTCACCCCTTTCAGTCTGCAAAACACATTAAACACAATTTTTGTGCATCCAAATATGCATTAGTGTTAGCAAAATCATAAATCAAAACAATCATAATGACATGTTTAATCCATATTAAACTTTATATGCATTTTCACAATATTAACAATTCTATACTTTTACAAATAAACATATATGAAAATGTATACAATGTTCCTTAGCTTTTATCTCAAATAACATGTCAAAATAACCATTATAGCAATTAAACGAGTTTCAAATGGCATTCATATTAATTAAATCGAGTTCATGTATTTTTGACTCAAAATGTCCATTTTAATATTCAAAAATCATGTTTAGGATCAAAGTTTTGATCATTTAGCAACCTAAACATGTTACACTACTCAATTTAGCATAAACTAACAACAAAATTCGGCCATAACCCGTTTATATCAAAAAACCCCAATTTTGCTCAAGAACACAAACCCTAGATTACTCAAAATTTGAAGTTTAAGGCTTCTAATCATGTTAAATAGCATCAATCTAGGTTATACAAACATAATACACAAACAATTTAAGCATAATTAAACTAGAAATCATCAAAATCAAATTAGGTATAAATTTATTCAAGAACACTAAAAATCCGAATTAAAGAGTATTTAGATGTAGAAATTACCAATCTCCTTGAGTAACTTCTTGGTAGGATCCTTCTCAACATGATTTTAGCAAAAAATTTGATGTTTAACGGTGAAAAATTTCGAATTTGAGAGCGTTTTTGTGGGTTTTTTCGCAGAAAATTGGGTGTGGGTGTGTTGGGGACTGGTCTGTTCGACCAGTTAACCCTTTCTGGGTTTTTCAAACTCCGCGAGTGCGGATGTGGGTCCCTTTCAAGTTCTGCGAGTGCGGATTTACTTTAAAAACAAAAAAACCATTAACTAATAAAACAAAAAATTAATAAATTTTAAAATTTTGTTTTCCTTTTTATTTAGGACGAGGTTGTTTCGGTACGTTTACCTAGTCCGTCCCTCGACAAAATTTTAAAATTTGTCATTTTAAAGCGTTTGTTTTAAAAGCAATGATTTTTGGGTTTTTTAATGTTTTTATTAAAAGCAAAGATTTTTGGGTTTTTTAATGTTTTTAGCATACTTCAGTTCAATAAGATTAAAAATAATGATAATAAAATTTCTCGTCCCTCCCTTGGGTAAAGCAATTTCGGTTCAACGACCTAGTCTTTAACTCACGATGAATTTTAGAAATCATATTTTTAACTTAATGAAATAAAGTAAATTTTTGTTTTGAAATTCACACCAAACTTAAATTTAAAATGCATAAAATTAAATATTCATATTAATATTAATTTTACAAACTTTTATTGAAAATATTAATTTTTAAAATATTTAAAAACTTAAAAAAAATTATAATATTAATTTAATATTAATATAAAAACAAGGTAAAAATTAAAATTAAAAATCTTTTTGGTCTTTTATCTCACTTTAATCAATCAAATATTATCAAAAATATACGCCCCTCTTTTGGGTAAAGTAATTTTGGCTATATTACCTAGTTTTACTCCTGACGAATTTCTAAAATACTTTGGATTGATTGATTAAAGATATTTATACCTTAAGAATAAATGGTAAATTTCGCAGTGATGTAATAAATTTTTGTATGATATCAATAATTTCGGTTTCGCATACCTAATTTTATTGAATATCAATTTAATACTTTATAGCGAACGATTCAGCGTTTATTATCAAAAGGTTAAAAGCAATAAAATAAAATAAAAACTGTACATACTTACCTATGAGAAAGAATTCTCAGAGACCTGCTTTAGCCGACTCATAGGAGAGTCGTGTGATTTGGTTTTCCATAGCTACATAAGCGTAACCTCGATTCTTCAATAAATTTTCTTCTAAACATATGAACGGTCCTTCTCTGCATAGAGTAACAAATTCGGTATTTGAATATGTTTGATTGTTCGAACATTTACCTTCGTGTGACCATTTTCCGCATTTATGACATCTTTCAAGGTGTCGTGCTCTTCTTTTTGTTGTGGATTTTGATTTTCCTTTACCAAAATGTGTCTTATGATGATCTTTCCTGAGTTCTTTTCTCACTTCGTCCATTTTTCTCTTATGAATGATACCAGTTCACTCAGAAGTGTGTCATTATTACGTTTAGTAATCATAGCTTGTAGCATTAGACCATGGTTCAGATCAAAGGAATTCTTCATCTTCTAAAACCTAAAAGAAATAAAAATTCAGAATGGAGGGAGAAGACTAGTTCTTTAGGGTCTGCTAGGGAAAGACCATTCGGATTCCATTCTAGGAAACTACACAAAAACAGAATATCTAACTCTAACAGAAATCAAATTACCCTAAAAAGATTCGAATCTTCCCACACTTAGTTAGCTGTGGTGTCAAAATTGTGATTAACTTCATCTTCAATTTCCATTGGATTATCTATGTAATGTTTAACTCTGTGACCATTAACTTTAAATTCAATCCCATTTGAATTTATTAATTCTACTGTTCCGTATGGGAAAACTCTTTTGACTATAAATGGTCCAGACCATCTTAATTTCAATTTTTCAGGAAATAGCTTGAATCGTGAATTGAAAAGAAGAACTCTGTCTCCTTCTTTAAATTCTTTTGAACTTCTAATTCTTTTATCATGCCATTTTTTCGTTCTTTCTTTATAGATTAACGAATTTTCATATGCTTCATGTCTTAATTCTTCTAATTCGTTTACTTGACTTAACCGTAGACGTCCGGCTTCATGTAAATCAAGATTACATGTCTTCAAAGCCCAAAATACTTTGTGCTCAATTTCTACTGGAAGGTGACATGTTTTTCCGTAAAGGAGTCTAAAAGGTGTGGTTCCAATTGGAGTTTTGTAGGCTGTTCTAAAAGCCCAGAGTGCATCCTCCAATTTCATGGACCATTCCTTTGGATTCGATCCTACGGTTTTCTCTAGAATACGTTTTAATTCTCGGTTGGTATTTTCAACTTGTCCACTTGTTTGTGGATGATAAGCAGTTGAGATTTTATGAGTTATTCCATATCTTTTGAGAACTTTCTCAAGTTGATTGTTACAAAAATGAGTACCCCGATCACTTATTAAAGCTTTCGGTGTTCCGAACCTAGCAAAAAGATGTTTTAAGAAGTTGACTACAACTCGTGCATAGTTAGTTGGGAGAGCTTGTGCTTCCGCCCATTTAGATACATAGTCAATGGCAACGAGAATATAGAGATTATTATGAGATTTTGGAAATGGACCCATAAAGTCAATACCCCAAACGTCAAATACTTCACATACTTAAATGACATTTTGTGGCATTTCATCATGTTGACTTATTTTTTCAGCCCTTTGACAAGCATCACAGGATTTACAAAGAAGGTGTTCGTCTTTAAAAATTGTAGGCCAATAGAACCCAGCATCGTAAACTTTTCTTGCTGTAAGTTGAGGCCCATAATGACCTCCTGTTGGTCTTGTGTGACAATGGTTTAAGATTTGACTAGCTTCATTTCCGAATACGCATCGGCGTATTATTCCATCAGGACAACTTTTAAACAAATGTGGATCTTCCCAGAAATAGTGTTTTATATCACTAAAGAATTTCTTTCGTTTTTGGTACGACAACCCTTTTTCAAGGAATCCACATACTAAGTAATTTGCATAGTCTGCAAACCATGGAATTTCATTATAATCAATTCTCAAAAGATCTTCATCAGGAAAGTTGTCTTGTATAGCCGATTCATTTAGAACTTCTAATTCAGGATTTTCAAGACGAGAAAGATGATCAGCTGCGAGATTTTCTGCTCCCTTTTTGTCTTGGATTTCAATATCGAATTCTTGTAAGAGTAAGATCCAACGGATTAATCTTGATTTGGCATCTTGTTTAGAAAATAAGTATCTAAGAGCAGAATGGTCAGTATAGACCACCGTTTTAGCTAGAACGAGATATGAACGAAATTTATCAAATGCAAAGACAATAGCAAGGAGTTCTTTTTCAGTAGTTGTTTAATTCGTTTATGCTCCTTGTAACGTCTTACTAGCGTAATAGATAGGTTGAAATCATTTTTCAATCCTTTGTCCTAAAACGGCTCCCATTGCAAAATCACTTGCATCGCACATAAGTTAAAATGGTAGATTCTAATTTGGAGTTATCATGATCGGCGCATTAGTGAGTTTTTCTTTAAGAATATTAAAAGATTTGATGCATTCATCTGAAAAGATGAATGGAGCATCCTTTTCTAGGAGTTTATTCATAGGAGTGGCAATTTTAGAAAAATCTTTTATGAAACGTCGGTAAAAACCGGCATGCCCTAGAAAAACTCCTAACTCCTCTAACATTGGTGAGATGTGGAAGTTTTGCAATTACAACTACTTTAGCTCTATCCACTTCAATTCCTTCCTTTGAAATTTTGTGTCCAAGAACGATGCCTTCTTTAACCATGAAATGGCATTTCTCCCAATTAAGTACTAGATTTGATTGCTCGCATCTAATAAGCATTCGTTCAAGATTAACTAGACATGTTTCAAAAGTATCACCGAAGACTGAAAATTCATCCATGAAAACTTCCATGCATTCCTCTATTATGTCGTGAAAGATCGCCATCATGCACCTTTGAAAGGTTGCAGGGGCGTTCCAAAGTCCAAATGGCATGCGTTTGTAAGCAAAAGTACCATAAGGGCACGTAAACGTGGTTTTCTCTTGGTCCTCGGGTGCTATTAGAATTTGAAAGTATCTGGAAAAACCATCAAGAAAACAATAGTAACTGTTCCCGGCCAACCTTTCTAACATTTGATCAATGAAAGATAGGGGAAAGTGATCTTTTCTGGTGGCGTCATTTAATTTTCTATAATCAATACAAACACGCCATCATGTTACAGTCCTAGTAGGAATAAGCTCATTTTTTTCATTTGTGATGACAGTCATGTCACCCTTCTTAGGTACGCATTGAACTGGGCTTACCCATAGACTATCAGAGATTGGATAAATTAAACCTGCATCTAGCAGTTTAATAATTTCTTTCTTAACAACATTTTTCATATTAGGATTTAGTCTTCGTTGGCGTTGCACATATGTTTTATGACCTTCTTCCATAAGGATTTTATGTGTGCAATACGAAGGACTTATGCCTTTAATATCATGAATCTTCCATGCAATAGCTGGTTTATGAGCTTTTAGCACAGAAATGAGTTGAGATTTTTCATTTTCCGTAAGAGAAGACGATATTATTACAGGTAATTCAGATTCACCATGTAAATAAGCATATTCCAAATGGTTTGGAAGTGGCTTTAACTCTAATGTCGGTGGTTCTTCTATCGATGATTTGTATCAATATCTGTCTTTCTCTTTTAACATTTGAATTTCTTCTGTTGTTGGTTCATATCCATTAGCCATGAGTGTAGCTAACATTTCAGCTTCATCAATTGGTTCAGTTCCTTCTCCTAAAGAACATTCTCCTATTCCTTGTAATTCTGGAAATTCTTCTAACAATTCTGCATGTGAATCTATAGTTTGAATATAATAACATGTATCATCTGCAGATTGCGGTTGTTGCATGGCTCTATCCACAAAAAAGGTAACACTCTCGTCCTCTATACTTAGGGTCAGTTTCTTACCGAACACGTCTATTATTGCTTTAGCCGTGTTTAAGAATGGTCTTCCTAATATAAGAGGAACTCAAGAATCTTCTTCCATGTCTAGAATAACAAAATCTACTGGAAATACTAAAGTACCAACCTTAACTAGCATGTTCTCCATTATCCCTCTAGGATATTTTACTGATCGATCAGCTAGTTGTATGCTTATTCGTGTTGGTTTCAATTCTCCAAGGTCTAGTTTAGTGTATAGTGAATACGAAATTAAATTTATACTAGCACCTAAGTCTGCCAATGCTTCTATTGAACTAAGACTACCCAGAAAACATGGAATTGTGAAACTTCCTAGATCTGATAATTTTTCTGGTATCTTATTCAATAGCACTACAGAACAATTAGCATTCATAGTAACAGCCGAAAGTTCTTCCATTTTCTTTCTATTTGTGATTAGATCTTTCAGAAATTTAGCATATCTTGGCATTCCTGAAATTACATCAATGAAAGGAAGATTAACATTTATCTGTTTAAACATATCCAAGAATTTGGATTGCTCGGCTTCAATTCTTTCTTTTCTCATTTTACTCGGGTAAGGAAGTGGTGGTTGGTATGGTTTAACATAAGGTTTAGCTTTAACTGTGTTATCTTCATTAACCTTTTCAACTACCGGTTCTGTTTCTTTATCTTGCTCAGGTTGTGGTTCTTGTGTAGTAGGAGTAGAATCATCAGAAATTACAGGTATTTCAGGTGGTTTAAGTGTAATACCACTTCTTGTGGTAATGGCTTTAGCTGTTTCATTCCGGGGGTTAGCATTTGTATCGCTAGGTAGACTTCCTAGTTTTCTTTCACCTATCAACCTTGCTAGGTTACTTACTTCTTGTTCCAGATTTTGAATAGAAGCTTGTTGATTTCTAAATGCTTGAGCATTTTGTTCATTAGTTTGTTTCTGAGATGTGAAAAATTGCGTTTGAGATTCAACTAGCTTCGACATCATGTCTTCTAAAATTGGCTTTTTATCATCGGTTTGTGGTGGTTTATTTTGAAAAATAGGTCTTTGCTAATTGTAAGTATTATTAGATACTTGTTGATTGCTAGGACCTTGTTGGTTGTTGTATGGAACATTTCGGTTATAATTCTGGTTTTGATTGTAGTTTGGTCTTGGCGGTTGATAATTATTTGGATAATTATTTCCATGCCTTTGGTTCATGTATGAAACATTCTCTCTTTGTTCCATTGTTTGTTCAATAGTGAGACAATCTTTTGTCAAATGTGGTCCTCCACACTACTCATAACTAATTCATATTGAGTGAATATCTTTAGTCATCTTTTCCATTCGTCTTTCGATAGCATCTATTTTTGCAGACATGGAATCAAAGTCATGGCTAGAATCGGCTCTAGCCGCTTTAGATGATCTAATGATATCTTTTTCTTGGTGCCACTCATGTGAGTGGGAAGCAGTGTTATCAATAATTTTGTAAGCTTCAGTTGCGGTTTTCTTCATAATGGAACCACCAGCTGCTATATCGATGTCTTTTCTTGTAGTGATGTCGCATCCTTGGTAGAATATTTGTACTATTTGATAAGTGTCTAAACCATGTTGAGGACATCCTCTCAATAACTTTCCAAATCTTGTCCACGCCTCATATAAAGTTTCATTTGGCTTTTGCGTGAACGTAATAATTTCTCCTTGAAGCCTTACGGCTTTAGATGCCGGATATAATTGTTTAAGAAATTTTTCAACTAAAACATCCCATGTATCAATCTCCCCTTCAGGTAACGATTCTAACCAATCTTTGGCTTCTCCCTTTAAAGTCCAGGGAAATAACATGAGATAGATCTGTTCATCCTCCACTTCTCAGATTTTAAATAGAGTACAGATCCTATTAAAGGTTCGAAGATGTTCGTTTGGATCTTCCTTCGGCGCACCACTAAATTGCCATTGATTAGTTACCATGTGTAGGATTTGTCCTTTAATTTCATAATCTGGCGCATTAATGTCTGGTTGAGTAATTGCATGACCTTGGCCAGTGCGTTTAGGTCTCATTCGGTCTTCCATACTTAGAGGTTCCAGATTTTCCATGATTGTATTTGTTGAATCTGAATCACTAGAGGATTCTGATTTAATAGTTTCTTCCTCGACAATTTCTGGATGAGTGATTTGTGATTCAGAAGGAATGATTAGTGGTTCAGGATCTCTGAATTGTCCCTGAATATCCTCCGGATTCTCAATTGTGAGGTCTGGTTCAAAAAATGGATTATCGGAAATTTGAATTGGAGTACTTGGTCGACTAGATGACGATTCTAAAGAACAATCAACGGCGACAATGTTGGCTAGATGTTTTGATCGAGTTACAGGAGATGAACGTATGAAAGGTGGTGAACGTTTTGCTCGGTGCATTCACTGAATATCCTATTAGTTATAAAAATAAAAATTATATAAGTTATCAAATTAATAGACTTTTCTGATTTTGCCCACGTTTTGAATAGCCAATAGATGCAGCAGGCAGCCAGGACCCTTTAAATCGGAAGCCCACAACTCGCCACTAACAAATCCAACTATTACTACGAACCAGAAAATTTTGGATGTCTATCAATTTAACCGCTTAAAATAATTTTTCGTTTTGAAATTGTTGAGAAGAAATAGAAAATTCTATGTCCTAAAAACTAGAGCGTCGAGAAATAAGAAAGAAAAAGAGCGCGTTGAAAAACGTCGAAAAATAAAAGGTCGAAAAATAAGCGTCGAAAAACAAACAGTCGAAAAATAAAAATAAGAAAATAAGCGTTGAAACTTAGTATTAAAAACTAAATATTAAAAGTTGCGTCTAAAGGTATTAAAGTTTAAAGGAATTCTATATCCAAAACGGAAATTTCTTAAAAAGTACTAAAATCTTAAAACGGCGTCGCAAAATTCTAAAGTACCTAAATCTTAATCTAAAGAAAAAGCACTTAAGGGATTTTATGGCAAAGCCTAAAAATCTAGAGCTACTATGGCAAAATACTAAGTTTAAAACTAGTTATGAACGATAAATATATAAATTACGATTAAACGATTAAAAATATACAAAATATAAAAATAGGTTTAAAGTTATAAAAATGCAATTTTACAAAAATATTATTTTTATATTATTATTTTATAAAAGTATTAATTTATATATTAATAAAACTAATTAAAACTTAATATTATAAATTAAATAATAAAACTAAAACTAATATTAAAAACTAATTAAATAATTAAACCCTAATTAGGGTTGATTAATAATAATAATTAATAATAATCCGTAATTAATGTTGTACGATGTTGAAACCTGGCGTGTCAGAATAGGCTCCGCGAGTGCGGATTTTTCTGCCCAGGAGCTTCGCGAGTGCGGAGTATGCAGGTTCAGAAGAGATGCAGGCCAGAAATCGCAGGTTCAGTTTTAATTTAATTTTTTTTATGTTTTACTTTTTTTGTTTGTTTTTAATTTATATAAAATATTTATATAAAATAAATTAAGAACTTATATTTTAAAAACTAAAATAGAAATAAAAATACTTTATAATTTTATATCTTTTAAACAAACTCTTAAAAATATATATATTTTGTTTTTCTTTTTATATTTTTGTATTTTTAACAAAATATTTTTACAAAATGAGAAATATTATATTTTTACAAAAATATCTTAAAAACTAATATATTTTGTTTATATATATATATATAGCGTTTCACTTCGGCATTTAAGAGGGTCCCCGCCAGGGGCGCCAAAAATACTTGATGTTATGCGAGGTGTATACGAAATAGTTATATTTTTACTACGAAATACTATTAAATACGATACAATTTTACACAAGTTATTTATTTATTTATAGAGTGGATATACCTAAACCTTGCTACAACACTATAGGCAGTGTACCTAATCGTACAGTAGTGTAGTTTTTTGTAAGTTCGGTTCGTTCCGCAGGGAGCTAGCCAAGTTAAACGCTATATTTATTTTAAACTATATTTGTAAAAGTGTATATATATATATATATATAAGTAGTATTATTATTATAAAAAGGGGGGTTTTTACCGTTTAATGACCGGTTTGTAGATTTTATGTCTTAAGTTGCAATTAAAACCTAATGTAAAATATTAAAAATAAATATAACTTAATTTAAAGCGTAAAGTAAATGACGATAATAAAAGTGCGATAAATTAAAGTGCGATAAATAAAATGACGATAAATAAAATTGCGATAAGATATAAAATAAAGGAATAATGCTTATTTAAACTTCCGTAATCATGATGTTCGACGTGATGATTTTAGTTTATTACCATGGGTTAATTGTCCTTTGTCCTGGATTATTTGATATGTCCATCTGGTTTTTGTCCATAACAGTCCATCAGTCATAAATATAAAGTGCGAGTGTCCTCGTCAAATTATCCTTATACCCGAAGTCATATATTTCAACTAATTGGGGACTTAAACTGTAATAAGGTTTTAATACATTGTTAATGATTACACCAGGTTATCGACTGTGTGCAATCCAAGGTTTTAATACTTTATTAACAATTACACCAAGTGTCCTTGTATGTAATCCACCCCTGTTTTAATGAGTCCATTGACTATTAATCCATCCCCGTGTCCGGTTAAATGAACGATTATTAGTATTTATAAATATCCCGCCCATCGTTTCCGATCGAGTGTAAATGGTTATTTATAGATACGTCAAATTGTAAATCTCTATATTAAATTAACGAACTATCATTCAGTTAAACAAATATAAAGCCCATTAATAGTCCATAGTCCAATTTCCACAAGTGTCGGTCTTTTGTCCAAACCCCAATTATGGTACAAAGCCCAATAACCCCGTCTTTAATATTTAGTCCAACATCATGATTTTTTTGATTTAAATAAGCATAATAATAACTTAGCTACTAGACATTAACTTAAAAAGGTTGAACATAACTTACAATGAGTATTAATAGCGTAGCGTTACACGGACAGAATTTCGACTTACAACCTTAAAACAATCGATAACATAACCTTATTATTATTAATCTTAAATTAAAATTAAAATTAAAATTATAAATATAAATATAAATTGAGAGTAAGAAGTAGAAAAAGGATGTGTTTTATCGATCAGAATGTACTCGTACAATACACAGCTTCTAAATGTATTTACTATTGGTATATACACTCCAATGATCAGCTCTTAGCAGCCCATGTGAGCCACCTAACCATGTGAGAACCATCATTTAACATCTAGCAAGAAATATCTTACAAAATTACAAACTAATGGAGCCTATATTGCTACTCCATATTCACGTGAATGTTAGGTACCACAAACACATTCACTTTGCAATTTTCTTGAATCAAGTTACTCTCTCTCAAGTGTTCTTCCTTTATTCTAAGTGTTCTTCATCATCTTCAACAAAATCTAGCTCAATCTAGTTCATAAATCCATACATAAACCAACTTATAAAACAACTACTCAAGAACACACCAACAACACTTCCAAGTTTGCTAGCTTACTTCCAATCTTGCAAATCCACTTTAAGTGATCATCCAACCTCAAGAAATATTTCTTAATTATATTAAGATATCTTTCTAATACAAGGTAATACTCATATTCAAACTTTGATTCAATTTCTATAACTTTAACAATATTATTTCGAGTGGAAATCTTTTTTGAACTTGTTTTCGTGTCATGATTCTACTTCAAGAAGTTTCAAGCCATCCAAGGATCCTTTGAAGCTAGATCTATTTTTATCATTTCCAGTAGGTTTATACACAAAACCTGAGGTAGTAATGATGTTCATAACATCATTCGATTCATATATATAAAGCTACCTTATTCGAAGGTTTAAACTTGTAATCACTAGAACATAGTTTAGTTAATTCTAAACTTGTTCGCAAAAAAAAGTTAATCCATCTAACTTGACTTATAAAATCAACTAAACACATGTTCTATATCTATATGATATGCTAACTTAATGATTTAAAACCTAAAAACACGAAAAACACCGTAAAATCGGATATACGCCGTCGTAGTAACACCGCGGGCTGTTTTGGGTTAGTTAATTAAAAACTATGATAAACTTTGATTTAAAAGTTGTTCTTCTGGGAAAATGATTTTCTTATGAACTTGAAACTATATCCAAAAATCATGGTTAAACTCAAAGTGGAAGTATGTTTTCCAAAATGGTCATCTAGACGTCGTTCTTTAGACTGAAATGACTACCTTTACAAAAATGACTTGTAACCTGTATTTATGACTATAAACTTATACTTTTTCTGTTTAGATTCATAAACTTATGTTCAATATGAAACCATAGCAACTTGAATCACTCAAAACGGATTTAAAACGAAGAAGTTATGGGTAAAAAAAGATTGGATAATTTTGCTTGTTGTAGCTACGTGAAAATTGGTAACAAATCTATATTAATCATATCCTAGCTAACTCATATTGTATTATACATGTATTCTAATATATTATGTAATCTTGGGATATCATAGACACGAATACAATGTTTTGACATATCATATCGACCCATCTATATATATATATATATATATATATATATATATATATATATATATATATATATATATATATATATATATATATATATATATATATATATATATATATATTTTGGAACAACTATAGACACTCTATATGCAGTAATGTTGGAGTTAGCTATACAGGGTTGAGGTTGATTCTAAAATATTATATATACTTTGAGTTGTGATCTAGCCTGAGGCTTGTATACACGAGGTCATGGATTGATTCGAGATAATATATATTGCTTTATTTTCTGTACATCTAACTGTGGACAACTAGTTGTAGGTTACTAACGAGGACAGCTGACTTAATAAACTTAAAACAGTAAAACATATTAAAAATGTTGTAAATATATTTTGAACATACCTTGATATATATGTACATATTTGTTATAGGTTCGTGAATCGACCAGTGGCCAAGTCTTACTTCCCGAAGAAGTAAAAATCTGTGAAAGTGAGTTATAGTCCCACTTTTAAAATCTAATATTTTTGGGATGAGAATACATGCAGTTTTATAAATGTTTTATGAAATAGACACAAGTAAATGAGACTACATTATATGGGTGAATGATCGAAGCTGAATATCCCCCTTTTTAGCTTGGTAGCCTAAGAATTTGGGAACAGACCCCCAAATTGACGCGAATCCTAAAGATAGATCTATCGGGCCCAACAAGCCCCATTCTGGAATTTGGAATTCTTTAGTACTTCGAAATTATCATGTTCGATGGGTGTCCCGGAATGATGGGGATATTCTATATGTGTCTGGTTAATGTCGGTTACCAGGTATTCACCATATGAATGATTTTTATCTCTATGTATGGGATGTATATTGAAATATGAAATCTTGTGGTCTATTATTATGATTTGATAAATATATAGGTTAAACCTATAAATCACTAACATTTTTGTTGACGTTTAAAGCATGTTTATTCTCAGGTGATTATTAAGAGCTTTCGCTGTTGCATGCTAAAATATGGGCAAGATTTGGTGTCAGCATGTTTGTATAATATTGTTTTAAAACTGCATTCGAGATTTACTTTGTTGTAACATATTAATATTGTAAACCAATTGATAATGCTAAAAACGAACATATATTTCATAGCATTATCTCTCAAGAAAGACAAGCTTTTAGTTGTAATTGTTCTATTTACAAGTAATATTCGTTTAAATAATAAAAGGTGAAGACAAAAGACAGACTCGACGATTTGAAGACGCAAACGACCAAAAAGCTAAAAAGTACAAAGTACAATCAAAGTAGTTCAAATTATTGATGAGAAACGTCTCAAAATTACAAGAGTACAAGACGCAAAACGTAAAGTACAAGATATTAAATAGTACGCAAGGACGTTCGAAAATCCGGAACCGAGACATGAACCAACTTTCAGTGCGCGACGCAACGGACCAAAAATTACAAGTCAAATATGTACAAGAATATAATATAATATATATATAATTATATAAATTATATATATATATATATATATTATATATATATATATATTAAAAAAATACAGTAGCCCACGTTTAAATCAAGAGATGAGCTGTAATCCATACCTCCGCACTCGCGGAACTTTTGTGAACAAAATATCCGCACTCGAGGAGGTCTACAGTGAAATGTGGGGCTATAAAAGTCGCGCATTCTGATCGAATTTTTTACATCTTTTTCTATTTCCTACTCTATATACATAATATATGTATAAATTATCACTCCAAATATTAATCTCAATTTGTAATTTTAATTTTAAGTTAGTAATAATAATAAGGTTAGGTTAGTCAAATGTTTTAAGGTTTTGTAAGTCGAAACTCTGTCCGTGTACCGCTACGCTAATAACACCCACTGTAAGTTATGTTTAATTTTTTTGTTAAATTAATGTCTCGTACTAAGTTATTATTATGCTTATTTAAATTGAAGTAATCATGATGTTGGGCTAAATATTAAAGACGGGGTAATTGGGCTTTGTACCATAATTGGGGTTTGGACAAAAGAACGACACTTGTGGAAATTAGACTATGGGCTATTAATGGGCTTTATATTTGTTTAATTAAATGATAGTTTGTTAATTTAATATAAAGATTTACAATTGGACGTACCTATAAATTGTAGTGACCCGAACTTTTCCATGTTTATATATATTAATTGAGATTGATATTTACATGATTAAATGTTTCCAACATGTTAAGCAATCAAACTTGTTAAGACTTGATTAATTGAAATATGTTTCATATAGACAATTGACCACCCAAGTTGACCGGTGATTCACGAACGTTAAAACTTGTAAAAACTATACAATGACATATATATGGTTATATATATAGTTAACATGTTTTTATTATAATTATGTATCTCATTAGGTATTTTAACAATGAGTTATATACATAAAAATGAGACTATTAATTTAAGAAACTCGAAAACGATATATATAACGATTATCGTTATAACAACGTCTTACTAGGTACATATGAATCATATTAAGATATTGATACACTTGGTTAATTATGTTAAATGATAAGTAAATATATTATTAAGTGTATTAACAATGAAATACATATGTAAAAATAAGACTACTAACTTAATGATTTCGAAACGAGACATATGTGTAACGATTATCGTTGTAACGACATTTAACTGTATATACATCATACTAAGATATATTATATATCATAATATCATGATAATATAATAATTTAACATCTCATTTGTTATAATAAACAATGGGTTAACAACATTCAACAAGATCGTTAACCTAAAGGTTTCAAAACAACATTTACATGTAACGACTAACGATGACTTAACGACTCAGTTAAAATGTATATACATGTAGTGTTTTAATATGTATTTATACACTTTTTAAAGACTTCAAGACACTTATCAAAATACTTCTACTTAACAAAAATGCTTACAATTACATCCTCGTTCAGTTTCATCAACAATTCTACTCGTATGCACCCGTATTCGTACTCGTACAATACACAGCTTTTAGATGTATGTACTATTGGTATATACACTCCAATGATCAGCTCTTAGCAGCCCATGTGAGTCACCTAACACATGTGGGAACCATCATTTGGCAACTAGCATGAAATATCTCATAAAATTACAAAAATATGAGTAATCATTCATGACTTATTTACATGAAAACAAAATTACATATATATCTAATCCATACACCAACGACCAAAAACACCTACAAACACTTTCATTCTTCAATTTTCTTCATCTAATTGATCTCTCTCAAGTTCTATCTTCAAGTTCTAAGTGTTCTTCATATATTTTACAAGTTCTAGTTACATAAAATCAAGAATACTTTCAAGTTTGCTAGCTCACTTCCAATCTTGTAAGGTGATCATCCAACCTCAAGAAATCTTTGTTTATTACAGTAGGTTATCATTCTAATACAAGGTAATAATCATATTTAAACTTTGGTTCAATTTCTATAACTATAACAATCTTATTTCAAGTGATGATCTTACTTGAACTTGTTTTCGTGTCATGATTCTGCTTCAAGAACTTCGAGCCATCCAAGGATCCGTTGAAGCTAGATCCATTTTTCTCTTTTCCAGTAGGTTTATCCAAGGAACTTAAGGTAGTAATGATGTTCATAACATCATTCGATTCATACATATAAAGCTATCTTATTCGAAGGTTTAAACTTGTAATCACTAGAACATAGTTTAGTTAATTCTAAACTTGTTCGCAAACAAAAGTTAATCCTTCTAACTTGACTTTTAAAATCAACTAAACACATGTTCTATATCTATATGATATGCTAACTTAATGATTTAAAACCTGGAAACACGAAAAATACCGTAAAACCGGATTTACGCCGTCGTAGTAACACCGCGGGCTGTTTTGGGTTAGTTAATTAAAAACTATGATAAACTTTGATTTAAAAGTTGTTATTCTGAGAAAATTATTTTTATTATGAACATGAAACTATATCCAAAAATTATGGTTAAACTCAAAGTGGAAGTATGTTTTCTAAAATGGTCATCTAGACGTCGTTCTTTCGACTGAAATGACTACCTTTACAAAAACGACTTGTAACTTATTTTTCTGACTATAAACCGATACTTTTTCTATTTAGATTCATAAAATAGAGTTCAATATGAAACCATAGCAATTTGATTCACTCAAAACGGATTTAAAATGAAGAAGTTATGGGTAAAACAAGATTGGATAATTTTTCTCATTTTAGCTACGTGAAAATTGGTAACAAATCTATTCCAACCATAACTTAATCAACTTGTATTGTATATTATGTAATCTTGAGATACCATAGACACGTATACAATGTTTCGACCTATCATGTCGACACATCTATATATATTTCGGAACAACTATAGACACTCTATATGTGAATGTTGGAGTTAGCTATACAGGGTTGAGGTTGATTCCAAAATATATATAGTTTGAGTTGTGATCAATACTGAGATACGTATACACTGGGTCGTGGATTGATTCAAGATAATATTTATCGATTTATTTCTGTACATCTAATTGTGGACAACTAGTTGTAGGTTACTAACGAGGACAGCTGACTTAATAAACTTAAAACATCAAAATATATTAAAAGTGTTGTAAATATATTTTGAACATACTTTGATATATATGTATATATTGTTATAGGTTCGTGAATCAACCAGTGGCCAAGTCTTACTTCCCGACGAAGTAAAAATCTGTGAAAGTGAGTTATATTCCCACTTTTAAAATCTAATATTTTTGGGATGAGAATACATGCAGGTTTTATAAATGATTTACAAAATAGACACAAGTACGTGAAACTACATTCTATGGTTGAATTATCGAAATCGAATATGCCCCTTTTTATTAAGTCTGGTAATCTAAGAATTAGGGAACAGACACCCTAATTGACGCGAATCCTAAAGATAGATCTATCGGGCCCAACAAGCCCCATCCAAAGTACCGGATGCTTTAGTACTTCGAAATTTATATCATATCCGAAGGGTGTCCCGGAATGATGGGGATATTCTTATATATGCATCTTGTTAATGTCGGTTACCAGGTGTTCACCATATGAATGACTTTTATCTCTATGTATGGGATGTGTATTGAAATATGAAATCTTGTGGTCTATTATTATGATTTGATATATATAGGTTAAACCTATAACTCACCAACATTTTTGTTGACGTTTTAAGCATGTTTATTCTCAGGTGATTATTAAGAGCTTCCGCTGTCGTATACTTAAATAAGGACGAGATTTGGAGTCCATGGTTGTATGATATTGTGTAAAAACTGCATTCAAGAAACTTATTTTGTTGTAACATATTTGTATTGTAAACCATTATGTAATGGTCGTGTGTAAACATGATATTTTAGATTATCATTATTTGATAATCTACGTAAAGCTTTTTAAACCTTTATTGATGAAATAAAGGTTATGGTTTGTTTTAAAATGAATGCAGTCTTTGAAAAACGTCTCATATAGAGGTCAAAACCTCGCAATGAAATCAATTAATATGGAACGTTTTTAATCAATAAGAACGGGACATTTCAGTTGGTATCCGAGCGTTGGTCTTAGAGAACCAGGATTTTGCATTAGTGTGTCTTATCGAGTTTGTTAGGATGCATTAGTGAGTCTGGACTTCGACCGTGTTTACTTGAAAAATGATTGCTTAACAAATTTTGTTGGAAACTATATATTTTTAACATGTGAATATTATGTGATATATTAATCTCTTAACGTGTTTGATATTATGTGATAGATGTCTACCTTTAGAACAAGTCCCATTGACTCACCTAATAATAATGAAGAGTCAAATGTAAATTGGAATGATTCGTGGACTGATTCACAAGTTCCCGAAGAGAAACCGGAAGAAGAGTCAGAACCGGAAGAAGAATCGGAACCGGAAGAAGAATCGGAACCGGATGAAGAAGTAGAACCGGTGGGGGAAATAATAAAACGGTTAAGTAAAAGAAAATCCTCAACCAACCGACCAAGGTTAATTATGGTCAATGGTGTTTCCGCCAAGGAAGCAAAATATTGGGAGGATTACCAATTCTCCGATGAATCGGATTCCGACGAGAATTCCGATAATGTTATAGAAATTACCCCAACTGAATTTAAAAAGGCAAAAGAAAATAATAAGGGAAAGGGCATAAAAATGGAGAAATCTAATTCCAACCCCAATGAACTTTATATGTATCGTCAACCCCCGAAGTCCTTAAGTTGTAACAATGACCCGGGAACCTCTAAACCATCAGGTTTTTCTAAACCGTTGTGGAAAACGACAGTTAGTATTAGGGGAACATCTTATATCCCTAGAAACTTGGCAAAACGAACCAAAACCAAAAAAGAAGAAACGAGCGAGTCGGAATAAGATAGTTGTATTCGTGTGGTGTAATATATGTAATATAGTGTTCTTATGCTTTATGATATATGTAAAAATTGCTTGTATTAATAAGTATTTTTTTATGAATCTAACTCTTGTCTATTTTACAGTTTAAAAAAAACACAAAATGGATAGACAACCCAATATTTTAAGAGACCTACCCGGAGACATGATTGATGAAATCTTGTCTAGAGTCGGCCAGAATTCCTCGGCACAACTATTTAAGGCGAGATCAGTTTGTAAGACATTCGAAGAACGTTCCAAGAATGTCTTGGTTTATAAGAGACTTTCGTTTGAAAGATGGGGGATATCACATTGGGAAACCCATAAGTTACGATGTGTTTACTTTGACGCATATATTGCGGGGAACCCAAATGCTATTTTACGCAACGGGTTAAGAAATTATTTTGACTCAATAAATCCGAATATTGGACTTCGTGATTTAGAAAAAGCGGCTAACATGCAACATAAAGAAGCATGTTATGCTTACGGATTAGTAATGTTCGCTTCTCACCAAAGTGAGAACAAGAACATCGGGCTACAACTATTAAACAAAACGTTTCCACAAGTGACGGAGTCGGTAATTGGGGTAAGAAATGAGGTTTTTAGATTATTACGGGACTGTTGGATATTACGTAACCCTCGTCCCTTTGACGACGTTACAACACGCTGTCTTATCAACGGCCATAACGGTTATGTTCCACAAGACCAAGGATGGGAAGTAGTCCTAGTAAAACCAGAATGCATGACTTGTTTCTGGACGTATGAATTACGTGTCTTTATTGCCTTTGCTGAACGACTTGTGTACTAGCTAGAATTATCTTCACAACTATCTTGTATCAAAGTTATTGTGTGCTATATTTCATGCTTTATGTAAAATAAGCGGTATTGTAAGTTTTTAAAATATTGTATAAAAGTTTGAACGCGAAATATTATTATAATCAGTTTTTCATATAGAATTGTAGTAGTTGAATTGTATATTAGCTACTAAGTATGAACTTAACGGGTAGGTACTACCCGAATTTAAACTTATAAAATGCTAATATGAAGAAAAAGCTTTTATAAATGAGTTCATATTATGCTACGAAATACTATTAACTACTCTTAATATTCTGTATGATTAACTTGTTCCATTTGACTATTTTGAAGGAAATGGCACCGACTACTCGACACACCGTGAATATGAATGAAGAGGAATTCCGTACTTTTCTAGCTTCAAACATAGCCGCAGTACAGGCTGCGCTACATACCAACAATAACCTTGGATCTGGCAGTACAGGAAATCGTGTAGGATGCACCTACAAAGAATTCACTGCCTGCAAACCTTTGGAATTTGATGGAACTGAAGGACCGATCGGATTGAAACGGTGGACCGAGAAGGTCGAATCGGTGTTTGCCATAAGTAAGTGTACTGAAGAGGACAAAGTGAAGTACGCTACGCATACCTTCACAGGTTCTGCGTTAATATGGTGGAATACCTATCTAGAGCAAGTGGGACAAGATGATGCGTACGCACTACCGTGGTCAGCATTCAAGCACTTGATGAACGAGAAGTACCGTCCCATAACCGAGGTCAATAAGCTCAAGATAGAACTTAGAGGGTTACGAACCCAATGATTTGATATTACCACGTACGAAAGACGATTCACAGAATTGTGCCTATTGTGTCCGGGAGCATTCGAAGATGAGGAAGAGAAGATCGACGCGTTTGTGAAAGGATTACCGGAAAGAATCCAAGAAGATATAAGTTCACACGAGCCCGCCTCCATACAACAGGCATGTAGAATGGCTCACAAACTAGTGAACCAGATTGAAGAAAGAATTAAAGAACAGACTGCTGAAGAGGCCAATGTGAAGCAAGTCAAAAGAAAGTGGGAGGAAAACGGTGATAAGAATCACCAATACAACAACAACAGCAATTACAACAATAATCGCAACAATTATCCCAACAATCGCAACATCAATCGCAACTACAACAAACGGCCCAACAACAACAACAACAATAACAACAACAACAACAACAACTACAACAATCATCCCAACAACAATAATAACCGCAACAACAACAATAATCAGAAGCAGCTATGCCAAAGGTGTGAAAAGTATCACTCAGGGTTCTGCACCAAATTTTGCAACAAGTGTAAAAGAAATGGTCATAGCGCGGTGAAGTGTGAGGTCTACGGACCAGGGGTTAATAGAACGAAAGGAACAAATGGTGTCGGAACGAGTAATGGCGGAGCAAGTAGTGTCGGAGCAAGTTATGCCAATGTAGTTTGTTATAAATGTGGAAAACCGGGCCACATTATTAGAAATTGCCCGAACCAGGAGAACACGAATGGACAAGGCCGCGGAAGAGTTTTCAATATTAATGCGGCAGAGGCACAGGAAGACCCGGAGCTTGTTACGGGTACGTTTCTTATTGACAATAAATCTGCTTACGTTTTATTTGATTCGGGTGCGGATAGAAGCTATATGAGTAGAGATTTTTGTGCTAAATTAAGTTGTCCATTGACGCCTTTGGATAGTAAATTTTTACTCGAATTAGCAAATGGTAAATTAATTTCAGCAGATAATATATGTCGGAATCGAGAAATTAAACTGGTTAGCGAAACATTTAAGATTGATTTGATACCAGTAGAGTTAGGGAGTTTTGATGTGATAATCGGTATGGACTGGTTGAAAGAAGTGAAAGCAGAGATCGTCTGTTACAAAAATGCAATTCGCATTATACGAGAAAAAGGAAAACCCTTAATGGTGTACGGAGAAAAGGGCAACACGAAGCTACATCTTATTAGTAATTTGAAGGCACAAAAACTAATAAGAAAAGGTTGCTATGCTGTTCTAGCACACGTCGAGAAAGTACAAACTGAAGAAAAGAGCATCAATGATGTTCCCATTGCAAAAGAATTTCCTGATGTATTTCCGAAAGAATTACCGGGATTACCCCCACATCGATCTGTTGAATTTCAAATAGATCTTGTACCAGGAGCTGCACCAATAGCTCGTGCTCCTTACAGACTCGCACCCAGCGAGATGAAAGAACTGCAAAGACAATTACAAGAACTTTTAGAGCGTGGTTTCATACGACCAAGCACATCACCGTGGGGAGCTCCTGTTTTGTTTGTTAAGAAGAAAGATGGTACATTCAGGTTGTGTATCGACTACCGAGAGTTGAACAAACTTACCATCAAGAACCGCTACCCACTACCGAGAATCGACGACTTATTTGATCAACTACAAGGCTCGTCTGTTTATTCAAAGATTGACTTACGTTCCGGGTATCATCAAATGCGGGTGAAAGAAGATGATATTCCAAAGACTGCTTTCAGAACACGTTACGGTCATTACGAGTTTATGGTCATGCCGTTTGGTTTAACTAATGCACCAGCTGTGTTCATGGACCTTATGAACCGAGTGTGTGGACCATACCTTGACAAGTTTGTCATTGTTTTCATTGATGACATACTTATTTACTCAAAGAATGACCAAGAACACGGTGAACATTTGAGAAAGGTGTTAGAAGTATTGAGGAAGGAAGAATTGTACGCTAAGTTTTCAAAGTGTGCATTTTGGTTGGAAGAAGTCCAATTCCTCGGTCACATAGTGAACAAAGAAGGTATTAAGGTGGATCCGGCAAAGATAGAAACTGTTGAAAAGTGGGAAACCCCGAAAACTCCGAAACACATACGCCAGTTTTTAGGACTAGCTGGTTACTACAGAAGGTTCATCCAAGATTTTTCCAGAATAGCAAAACCCTTGACTACATTAACGCATAAAGGGAAGAAATTTGAATGGAATGATGAACAAGAGAAAGCGTTTCAGTTATTGAAGAAAAAGCTAACTACGGCACCTATATTGTCATTGCCTGAAGGGAATGATGATTTTGTGATTTATTGTGACGCATCAAAGTAAGGTCTCGGTTGTGTATTAATGCAACGAACGAAGGTGATTGCTTATGCGTCTAGACAATTGAAGATTCACGAACAAAATTATACGACGCATGATTTGGAATTAGGAGCGGTTGTTTTTGCATTAAAGACTTGGAGGCACTACTTATATGGGGTCAAAAGTATTATATATACCGACCACAAAAGTCTTCAACACATATTTAATCAGAAACAACTGAATATGAGGCAGCGTAGGTGGATTGAATTGTTGAATGATTACGACTTTGAGATTCGTTACCACCCGGGGAAGGCAAATGTGGTAGCCGATGCCTTGAGCAGGAAGGACAGAGAACCCATTCGAGTAAAATCTATGAATATAATGATTCATAATAACCTTACTACTCAAATAAAGGAGGCGCAACAAGGAGTTTTAAAAGAGGGAAATTTAAAGGATGAAATACCCAAAGGATCGGAGAAGCATCTTAATATTCGGGAAGACGGAACCCGGTATAGGGCTGAAAGGATTTAGGTACCAAAATTTGGAGATATGAGAGAAATGGTACTTAGAGAAGCTCATAAAACCAGATACTCAATACATCCTGGAACGGGGAAGATGTACAAGGATCTCAAGAAACATTTTTGGTGGCCGGGTATGAAAGCCGATGTTGCTAAATACGTAGGAGAATGTTTGACGTGTTCTAAGGTCAAAGCTGAGCATCAGAAACCATCAGGTCTACTTCAACAACCCGAAATCCCGGAATGGAAATGGGAAAACATTACCATGGATTTCATCACTAAATTGCCAAGGACTGCAAGTGGTTTTGATACTATTTGGGTAATAGTTGATCGTCTCACCAAATCAGCACACTTCCTGCCAATAATAGAAGATGACAAGATGGAGAAGTTAGCACGACTGTATTTGAAGGAAGTCGTCTCCAGACACGGAATACCAATCTCTATTATCTCTGATAGGGATGGCAGATTTATTTCAAGATTCTGGCAGACATTACAGCAAGCATTAGGAACTCGTCTAGACATGAGTACTGCCTATCATCCACAAACTGATGGGCAGGGCGAAAGGACGATACAAATGCTTGAAGACATGCTACGAGCATGTGTTATTGATTTCGGAAACAGTTGGGATCGACATCTACTGTTAGCAGAATTTTCCTACAACAACAGCTACCATTCAAGCATTGAGATGGCGCCGTTTGAAGCACTTTATGGTAGAAAGTGCAGGTCTCCAATTTGTTGGAGTGAAGTGGGGGATAGACAGATTACGGGTCCGGAGATTATACAAGAAACTACCGAGAAGATCATCCAAATTCAACAACGGTTGAAAACCGCCCAAAGTCGACAAAAGAGCTACGCTGACATTAAAAGAAAAGATATAGAATTTGAAATTGGAGAGATGGTCATGCTTAAAGTTGCACCTTGGAAAGGCGTTGTTCGATTTGGTAAACGAGGGAAATTAAATCCAAGGTATATTGGACCATTCAAGATTATTGATCGTGTCGGACCAGTAGCTTACCGACTTGAGTTACCTCAACAACTCGCGGCTGTACATAACACTTTCCACGTCTCGAATTTGAAGAAATGTTTTGCTAAAGAAGATCTCACTATTCCGTTAGATGAAATCCAAATCAACGAAAAACTTCAATTCATCGAAGAACCCGTCGAAATAATGGATCGTGAGGTTAAAAGACTTAAGCAAAACAAGATACCAATTATTAAGGTTCGATGGAATGCTCGTAGAGGACCTGAGTTCACCTGGGAGCGTGAAGATCAGATGAAGAAGAAACACCCGCATCTATTTCTAGAAGATTCGTCAACACCTTCAACAGCTTAAAATTTCGGGACGAAATTTATTTAACGGGTAGGTACTGTAGTGACCCGAACTTTTCCATGTTTATATATATTAATTGAGATTGATATTTACATGATTAAATGTTTCCAACATGTTAAGCAATCAAACTTGTTAAGACTTGATTAATTGAAATATGTTTCATATAGACAATTGACCACCCAAGTTGACCGGTGATTCACGAACGTTAAAACTTGTAAAAACTATACAATGACATATATATGGTTATATATATAGTTAACATGTTTTTATTATAAGTATGTATCTCATTAGGTATTTTAACAATGAGTTATATACATAAAAATGAGACTATTAATTTAAGAAACTCGAAAACGATATATATAACGATTATCGTTATAACAACGTCTTACTAGGTACATATGAATCATATTAAGATATTGATACACTTGGTTAATTATGTTAAATGATAAGTAAATATATTATTAAGTGTATTAACAATTAAATACATATGTAAAAATAAGACTACTAACTTAATGATTTCGAAACGAGACATATATGTAACGATTATCGTTGTAACGACATTTAACTGTATATACATCATACTAAGATATATTATATATCATAATATCATGATAATATAATAATTTAACATCTCATTTGTTATAATAAACAATGGGTTAACAACATTCAACAAGATCATTAACCTAAAGGTTTCAAAACAACATTTACATGTAACGACTAACGATGACTTAACGACTCAGTTAAAATGTATATACATGTAGTGTTTTAATATGTATTCATACACTTTTGAAAGACTTCAAGACACTTATCAAAATACTTCTACTTAACAAAAATGCTTACAATTACATCCTCGTTCAGTTTCATCAACAATTCTACTCGTATGCACCCGTATTCGTACTCGTACAATACACAGCTTTTAGATGTATGTACTATTGGTATATACACTCCAATGATCAGCTCTTAGCAGCCCATGTGAGTCACCTAACACATGTGGGAACCATCATTTGGCAACTAGCATGAAATATCTCATAAAATTACAAAAATATGAGTAATCATTCATGACTTATTTACATGAAAACAAAATTACATATCCTTTATATCTAATCCATACACCAACGACCAAAAACACCTAAAAACACTTTCATTCTTCAATTTTCTTCATCTAATTGATCTCTCTCAAGTTCTATCTTCAAGTTCTAAGTGTTCTTCATATATTTTACAAGTTCTAGTTACATAAAATCAAGAATACTTTCAAGTTTGCTAGCTCACTTCCAATCTTGTAAGGTGATCATCCAACCTCAAGAAATCTTTATTTCTTACAGTAGGTTATCATTCTAATACAAGGTAATAATCATATTCAAACTTTGGTTCAATTTCTATAACTATAACAATCTTATTTCAAGTGATGATCTTACTTGAACTTGTTTTCGTGTCATGATTCTGCTTCAAGAACTTCGAGCCATCCAAGGATCCGTTGAAGCTAGATCTATTTTTCTCTTTTCCAGTAGGTTTATCCAAGGAACTTAAGGTAGTAATGATGTTCATAACATCATTCGATTCATACATATAAAGCTATCTTATTCGAAGGTTTAAACTTGTAATCACTAGAACATAGTTTAGTTAATTCTAAACTTGTTCGCAAACAAAAGTTAATCCTTCTAACTTGACTTTTAAAATCAACTAAACACATGTTCTATATCTATATGATATGCTAACTTAATGATTTAAAACCTGGAAACACGAAAAACACCGTAAAACCGGATTTACGCCGTCGTAGTAACACCGCGGGCTGTTTTGGGTTAGTTAATTAAAAACTATGATAAACTTTGATTTAAAAGTTGTTATTCTGAGAAAATGATTTTTATTATGGACATGAAACTATATCCAAAAATTATGGTTAAACTCAAAGTGGAAGTATGTTTTCTAAAATGGTCATCTAGACGTCGTTCTTTCGACTGAAATGACTACCTTTACAAAAACGACTTGTAACTTATTTTTCCGACTATAAACCTATACTTTTTCTATTTAAATTCATAAAATAGAGTTCAATATGAAACCATAGCAATTTGATTCACTCAAAACGGATTTAAAATGAAGAAGTTATGGGTAAAACAAGATTGGATAATTTTTCTCATTTTAGCTACGTGAAAATTGGTAACAAATCTATTCCAACCATAACTTAATCAACTTGTATTGTATATTATGTAATCTTGAGATACCATAGACACGTATACAATGTTTCGACCTATCATGTCGACACATCTATATATATTTCGGAACAACCATAGACACTCTATATGTGAATGTTGGAGTTAGCTATACAGGGTTGAGGTTGATTCCAAAATATATATAGTTTGAGTTGTGATCAATACTGAGATACGTATACACTGGGTCGTGGATTGATTCAAGATAATATTTATCGATTTATTTCTGTACATCTAATTGTGGACAACTAGTTGTAGGTTACTAACGAGGACAGCTGACTTAATAAACTTAAAACATCAATATATATTAAAAGTGTTGTAAATATATTTTGAACATACTTTGATATATATGTATATATTGTTATAGGTTCGTGAATCAACCAGTGGCCAAGTCTTACTTCCCGACGAAGTAAAAATCTGTGAAAGTGAGTTATAGTCCCACTTTTAAAATCTAATATTTTTGGGATGAGAATACATGCAGGTTTTATAAATGATTTACAAAATAGACACAAGTACGTGAAACTACATTCTATGGTTGAATTATCGAAATCGAATATGCCCCTTTTTATTAAGTCTGGTAATCTAAGAATTAGGGAACATACACCCTAATTGACACGAATCCTAAAGATAGATCTATCGGGCCCAACAAGCCCCATCCAAAGTACCGGATGCTTTAGTACTTCGAAATTTATATCATATCCGAAGGGTGTCCCGGAATGATGGGGATATTCTTATATATGCATCTTGTTAATGTCGGTTACCAGGTGTTCACCATATGAATGACTTTTATCTCTATGTATGGGATGTGTATTGAAATATGAAATCTTGTGGTCTATTATTATGTTTTGATATATATAGGTTAAACCTATAACTCACCAACATTTTTGTTGACGTTTTAAGCATGTTTATTCTCAGGTGATTATTAAGAGCTTCCGCTGTCGCATACTTAAATAAGGACGAGATTTGGAGTCCATGGTTGTATGATATTGTGTAAAAACTGCATTCAAGAAACTTATTTTGTTGTAACATATTTGTATTGTAAACCATTATGTAATGGTCGTGTGTAAACAGGATATTTTAGATTATCATTATTTGATAATCTACGTAAAGCTTTTTAAACCTTTATTGATGAAATAAAGGTTATGGTTTGTTTTAAAATGAATGCAGTCTTTGAAAAACGTCTCATATAGAGGTCAAAACCTCGCAACGAAATCAATTAATATGGAACGTTTTTAATCAATAAGAACGGGACATTTCATAAATAACCATATACACTCGATCGGACACGATGAGCGGGATATTTATAAGTACTAATAATCGTTCATTTAACCGGACACGGGAATGAATTAATAGTAATGGACTTATTAAAACAGGGGTGAATTATATACAAGGACACTTGGTGTAATTATAGTTTAAGTCTCTAATTAGTTGGAATATTTGACTTCGGATATAAGGATAATTTGACGAGGACACTCGCACTTTATATTTATGACTGATGGACTGTTATGGACAAAAACCAGACGGACATATTGAATAATTCAGGACAAAGGACAATTGACCCATGATAATAAACTAAAATCAACACGTCAAACATCATGATTACGGAAGTTTAAATAAGCATAATTTATATATTTCATATTTAATTGCACTTTTATTATCGCACTTTAATTTATTGTCATTTTATTTATCGTACCTTTTAATTATCGCAAATTTTATTTTATCGCACTTTTATTTATCGCAATTTCATTATCGTTATTTACTTTACGCTTTAAATTAAGTCTTTTATATATTTAATATTTTACATTAGGTTTTAACTGCAACTTAAGTTTTTAAATCGACAAACCAGTCATTAAACGGTAAAAACCACCTTTTATAATAATAATTGTAATATATATATTTATTTACAAATATAGTTTTAAAAATATAGCGTTAAACTTGGCGAGTTCCCTGTGGACGAACCGGACTTACTAAAAACTACACTACTGTACGATTAGGTACACTGTCTATAAGTGTTGTAGCAAGGTTTAGGTATATCCACTCTATAAATAAATAAATAACTTGTGTAAAATTGTATCATATTTAATAGTATTTTGTTGTAAAAATATAACTATTTCGTATACACCTCTATGCACATCAAGTATTTTTGGCACCGCTGCTGGGGAACAACACTTAACGCCGAAGCGAGACCCTATTATTAAAAAAAAAAATTAGTTTTTACGTTATTTTTGTAAAAATATATTTACATAAGTTTTAAATATCAAAAATATAAAAACATAAAAACTATATATCTTTAAGTCTCTAAAAAAAAGTATTTTTAATTATAAAATACTAATAAGTAATTTTTATTTAAAATATAAGTTTTAGTTATATTATAAAACATTTTCTATAAAATAAAAACAGAAAATTAAAAAACAAAACATAAAAAGTAAAAAAAATATATAAAACCTCTGAACCTGCATTAAAATCGACCTGCACCTCATCTGAATCTGTTGCATCCGCACTCGCGTTACTTTTTGCCAGTTAGCATCCGCACTCTCGGAGGTATCTGACAGGTCACACATTGCAGCATTAATTACGAAATTAGGGTTATTTAATTAATTATTATTATTAATTAGGGTTTAATTAAAATATTAATTAGTTTTAGTTAATTAAATTTGTATTTTTAGGTTTTAATTAGTTTTATTACTTATAAAATTAATACTTTTATAAAATATTAATTTAAAAATAATATTTTTATAAAAATTGTATTTTTACAACTTTAAGTTTTATTTTTAAAATTTCGTACCTTTTTAATCGTTTATTCGTAATATTTATATTTTTCGTTCGTAATTAGTTTTAAGTCATAGTTTTTGTCATAGTTATTTTTATTCCTAGATTTTTAGGCTTTGCCGTAAAATTCCTTAAGTGCTTTTTCTTTAGACTAAGATTTAAGTGCTTTAGAATTTTACGACGCCATTTTAAAATTTTAGTACCTTTTTAAGTTATTGCCATTTGGGATATAGTATTTCTTTTAAGCTTTAATATCTTTAGACGCAACTTTTAATTTTTAGTTTTTAAACTTTTAAGTTTCGACGCGCTACTTTCTTATTTTTATTTTTTCTACCTTTTATTTTTCGATGTTTTTCGACGCGCTCTTTTTCTTTCTTATTTCTCGATGCTCTAGTTTTTAGGACATAGAATTTTCTATTTCTTTTCTAAAATTTCTTTAAATTTCAACGAAAAAATATTTTAAGTGGTTAAATTGATAGATATCAAAAATTTTCTGCTTCGTAGTAATAGTTGGATTTGTTAGTAGCTGAGTTGTGAGCTTCCGATTTAAAGGGTTCTGGCTCCCTGCTACATCTTTTGGCTATTCGAAACGTGGGCAAAAGCAGAAAAGTCTATTAATTTGATAACTTATATAATTTTTATCTTTTATAACTAATAGGATATTCAGTGAATGCACCGAGCAAAACGTTCACCACCTTTTATACGTTCACCACCTATAACTCGATCAAGACATCTAGCAAATATTGTCGACGTTGATTTTTCTTTAGAATCGTCATCCAGTCAACCAAATACTCCGATTCAAATTTCCGATAATCCATTTTTTGAACCCGACCTCACAATTGAGAATCTGGAGGATATTCAGGGACAATTCAGAGATCCTGAAGCACTAATCTTTCCTCCAGAACCACCAATCATTCAAACAGAGATTGTCGAGGAACAACCCATTAAATCAGAATCCTATAGTGATTCAGATTCAACAAATTCAATCATGGAAAATCTGGAACCTCTAAGTATGGAAGACCGAATGCGAGCTAAATGCACTGGCCAAGGTCATGCAATTACTCAACCCGACATTAATGCGTCAGATTATGAAATCAAAGGACAAATTCTACACATGGTAACTAATCAATGCCATGGTGCACCGAAGGAAGATCCAAACGAACATCTTCATACTTTTAATAGGATCTGTACTTTATTTAAAATAAGAGAAGTGGAGGATGAACAGATATATCTCATGTTATTTCCCTGGACTTTAAAGGGAGAAGCCAAAGATTGGTTAGAATCGTTACCTGAAGGAGCGATTGATACATGGGATGTTTTAGTTGAAAAATTTCTTAAACAATTCTTTCCGGCATCTAAAGCCGTAAGACTTCAAGGAGAAATTGTTACGTTCACACAAAAGCCAAATGAAACTCTATATGAGGCGTGGACCAGATTTGGAAAGTTATTGAGAGGATGTCCGCAACATGGTTTAGATACTTATCAAATAGTACAAATATTCTACCAAGGATGCGACATTGCTACACGAAAAGACATCGACATAACAGCTGGTGGTTCCATTATGAAAAAAACCGCAACCGAAGCTTACAAAATTATTGATAACACTGCTTCCCACTCACATGAGTGGCACCAAGAAAAAGATATCGTTAGATCATCTAAAGCAACTAGAGCCGATTCTAGCCATGACTTTGATTCCATTTCTGCAAAGATAGATGCTGTCGAGAGATGAATGGAAAAGATGACTAAAGATATCCACTCAATACGAATTAGTTGTGAGCAGTATGGAGGACCACATTTAACAAAAGATTGTCTCAGTATTGAACAAACAATGGAACAAAGAGAGAATGTTTCATACATGAACTAAAGGCCTGGAAATAATTATCAGAATAATTATCAACCCCCAAGACCGATCTACAATCAAAACCAGAATTATAATCGAAATGTTCCATACAACAACCAACAAGGTCCTAGCAATCAGCAAGTATCTAATAATACTCACAATCAGCAAAGGCCTATTTTTCAAAACAAACCACCACAAACGGATGATAAAAAGCCAAATTTAGAAGACATGATGTCGAAGCTAGTTGAATCTCAAACTCGGTTTTTCACATCTCAGAAACTAAGCAATGAACAAAATGCTCAAGCATTTAGAAATCAACAAGCTTCTATTCAAAATCTTGAACAAGAAGTAAGCAACCTAGTAAGGTTGATAGGTGAAAGAAAACCGGGAAGTCTACCTAGTGATACAAATGCTAACCCTCGGAATGAAACAGCTAAAGCCATTACCACAAGAAGTGGTATCACACTTAAACCACCTGAAATGCCTGTAATTTCTGATGACGCTATTCCTACTCCACAAGAACCACAACCTGATCAAGATAAGGAAACAGAACCGGTAGTTGAAAAGGTTAATGAAGATAACACAGTTAAGGCAAAACCTTATGTTAAACCATACCAACCACCACTTCCTTACCCAAGTAAAATGAGAAAAGAAAGACTTGAAGCCGAGCAATCTAAATTCTTGGATATGTTTAAACAAATAAATGTCAATCTTCCTTTCATTGATGTGATTTCAGGAATGCCTAGATATGCTAAATTCTTGAAAGATCTAATCACAAATAGAAAGAAAATGGAAGAACTCTAGGCTGTTACAATGAATGCTAATTGTTCTGCAGTGCTATTGAATAAGATAGCAGAAAAAATTTCAGATCCAGGAAGTTTCACAATTCCATGTTTTCTGGGTAGTCTTAGTTCAATAGAAGCATTGGCAGACTTAGGTGCTAGTATAAATCTAATGCCGTATTCACTATACACTAAACTAGACCTTGAAGAATTGAAACCAACACGAATAAGCATACAACTAGCTGATCGATCAGTAAAATATCCTGGAGGGATAATGGAGAACATGTTAGTTAAAATTGGTACTTTAGTATTTCCAGTAGATTTTGTTATTCTGGATATGGAAGAAGAATCTCGAGTTCCTCTCATATTAGGAAGACCATTCTTAAACACGACCAAAGCAATAATAGACGTGTTCGGTAAGAAATTGACCTTAAGTATAGAGGACGAGAGTGTTACCTTTTCAGTTGATAGAGCCATGCAACAACCGCAATCTACAGATGATACATGCTATTATATTCAAACTATAGATTCACATGCAGAATTGTTAGAAGAATTTCCAGAACTACAAGGAACAGGAGAATGTTCTTTAGGAGAAGGAACTGAACCAATTGATGAAACTGAAATGTTAGCTACACTTATGGCTAATGGATATGAACCAACAACAGAAGAAATTCAAATGCTAAAAGAAGAAGACAGATATCGATATAAATCATCGATAGAAGAACCACCGACATTAGAGTTAAAGCCACTTCCAAACCATTTGGAATATGCTTATTTACATGGTGAATCTGAATTACCTGTAATAATATCGTCTTCTCTTACTGAAAATGAAAAATCTCAACTCATTTCTGTGCTAAAAGCTCATAAACCAGCTATTGCATGGAAGATTCATGACATTAAAGGAATAAGTCCTTCGTATTGCACACATAAAATCCTTATGGAAGAAGGCCATAAAACGTATGTGCAACGCCAATAAAGACTAAATCCTAATATGCAAGATGTTGTTAAGAAAGAAATTATTAAACTGCTAGATGCAGGTTTAATTTATCCAATCTCTGATAGTCTATGGGTAAGCCCAGTTCAATGCGTACCTAAGAAGGGTGGCATGACTGTCATCACAAATGAGAAAAATGAGCTTATTCCTACTAGGACTGTAACAGAATGGCGTGTTTGTATTGATTATAGAAAATTAAATGACGCCACCAGAAAAGATCACTTTCCCTTACCTTTCATTGATCAAATGTTGGAAAGATTAGCTGGGAATAGTTACTATTATTTTCTTGATGGTTTTTCCGGATATTTTCAAATTCCAATAGCACCCGAGGACCAAGAGAAAACCACATTCACGTACCCTTATGGTACTTTTGCTTACAAACGCATGCCATTTGGACTTTGCAACGCCCCTGCAACCTTTCAAAGGTGCATGATGGCGATTTTTCACGACATGATAGAAGAATGCATGGAAGTTTTCATGGATGACTTTTCAGTCTTCAGTGATATATTTGAAACATGTCTAGTTAATCTTGAACGAATGCTTATTAGATGCGAACAATCAAATCTAGTTCTTAATTGGAAAAAATGCCATTTCATGGTTAAAGAAGGCATCGTTCTTGGACATAAAATCTCAAAGGAAGGAATTGAAGTGGATAGAGCTAAAGTAGATGTAATTGCTAAACTTCCACATCCCACCAATGTTAGAGGAGTTAGGAGTTTTCTAGGGCATGCTGGTTTTTACCGACGTTTCATAAAAGATTTTTCTAAAATTGCCACTCCTATGAATAAACTCCTAGGAAAGGAGGCTCCATTCATCTTTTCAGATGAATGTATCAAATCTTTTAATATTCTTAAAGAAAAACTCACTAATGCGCCGATCATGATAACTCCAAATTAGAATATACCGTTTAAACTTATGTGCGATGCAAGTGATTTTACAATGGGAGCCGTTTTAGGACAAAGGATTGAAAAACGATTTCAACCTATTTATTATGCTAGTAAGACATTGCAAGAAGCACAAACAAATTATACAACTACTGAAAAAGAACTCCTTGCTATTGTCTTTGCTTTTGACAAATTTCGTTCATATCTCGTTCTAGCAAAAACGGTGGTCTATACTGACCATTCTGCTCTTAGATACTTATTTTCGAAACAAGATGCTAAACCACGATTAATTCGTTGGATCTTACTCTTACAAGAGTTCGATATTGAAATCCGAGACAAAAAGGGAGCAGAAAATCTCGCCGCTGATCATCTTTCTCGTCTTGAAAATCCCGAATTAGAAGTTCTAAATGAATCGGCCATACAAGACAACTTTCCTGATGAATATCTATTGAAGATAGATTATAATGAAATTCCATAGTTTGCAGACTATGCAAACTACTTAGTATGTGGATTCCTTGAAAAAGGGTTGTCGTACCAAAAATGAAAGAAATTCTTTAGTGATATAGAACACTATTTCTGAGAAGATCTACATTTGTTTAAAAGTTGTCCTGATGGAATAATACGCTGATGTGTATTCGGGGATGAAGCCAGTCAAATCTTAAACCATTGTCACACAGGACCAACAGGAGGGCATTATGGGCCTCAGCTCACAGCAAGTAAAGTTTACGATGCTGGATTCTATTGGCCTACAATTTTCAAAGACGCACACCTTCTTTGAAAATCCTGTGATGCTTGTCAAAGGGCCGGAAAAATAAGTCAACGTGATGAAATGCCACAAAATGTCATTCAAGTATGTGAAGTATTTGAAGTTTGGGGTATTGACTTTATGTGTCCATTTCCAAAATCTCATAATAATCTCTACATTCTCGTTGCCATTGATTATGTATCTAAATGGGCAGAAGCACAAGCTCTCCCGACTAACGATGCACGAGTTGTAGTCAACTTTTTAAAACGTCTTTTTGCCAGGTTTGGAGCACCGAAAGCTTTAATAAGTGATCGGGGTACTCATTTTTGTAATAATCAACTTGAGAAAGTTCTCAAAAGATATGGAGTAACTCATAAAATCTCAACCGCTTATCATCCACAAACAAGTGGACAAGTTGAAAATACCAACCGAGCTTTAAAACGTATTCTAGAGAAAACCATAGGATCAAATCCGAAGGAATGGTCCATGAAATTGGAGGATGCACTCTGGGCTTTTAGAACAGCCTACAAAACTCTAATTGGAACCACACCTTTTAGACTCGTTTATGAAAAAAGCATGTGATCTTCCAGTAGAAATTGAACACAAAGCATTTTTGGCTTTGAAGACATGTAATCTTGATTTACATGAAGCTGGACGTCTACGGTTAAGTCAATTAAACGAATTAGAAGAATTAAGACATGAAGCATATGAAAATTCGTTGATGTATAAAGAAAGAATGAAGAAATGGCATGATAAAAGAATCAGAAGTTCAAAAGATTTTAAAGAAGGAGACAGAGTTCTTCTTTTCAATTCACGATTCAAGCTATTTCCTGGAAAATTGAAATCAAGATGGTCTGGACCATTCATAGTCAAAAGAGTTTTCCCATATGGAACAGTAGAGTTAATAAATTCAAATGGGATTGAATTTAAGGTTAATGGTCACAGAGTTAAACATTACATAGATAATCCAATGGAAGTTGAAGATGAAATTAATCACAATTTCGACACCACAGCTAACTAAGTGTGGGAAAGTTCGAATCTTTTTAGGGTAATATATATTTATGTTAGAGTTAGATATTCTATTTTTGTGTAGCTTTTGAGAATGGAATCCGAATGGTCTTTCCCTAGCAGACCCTAAAGAACTAGTCTTCTCCCCCCATTCTGAATTTTTATTTTTTTTAGGTTTTACGAGATGAAGAATTCCTTTGATCTGAACCATGGTCTAATGCTACACGCTTTGATTACTAAACGTAATAATGACACACTTCCGAGTGACCTGGTGTCAGTAATAATAAGTAGATGTGACAAAGTAAGAAAAGAACTCAGAAAAGATCATCATAAGATACATTTTGGTAAAGGAAAATCAAAATCCGCAACAAAAAGAAGAGCACAACACCTTGAAAGATGTTACAAATACGGAAAATGGTCACACGAAGGTAAATGTTCAAATAATCAAACATATTCAAATACCGAATTTGTTACTCTATGCAGAGAAGGACCATTCATATGTTTAGAAGAAAAGATATTGAAGATTCGAGGTTATGCATACGTAGCTATGGAGAACCAAATCACACGACTCTCCTATGAGTCGACTAAAGCAGGTCTCTGAGAATTCTTTCTCACAGGTAAGTATGTACAGTTTTTATTTTTATTGCTTTTAACCTTTTGATAATAAACGCTGAATCGTTCGCTATAAAATATTAAATTGGTATTCAATAAAATTAGGTATGTGTAATTGAAATTTACCGTTTATTCTTAAGGTATAAATATCTTTAATCAATCAACCCAAAATATTTTAAAAATTCGTCAGGAGTAAAACTAGGTAATATAGTCGAAATTACTTTACCGAAAAGAGGGGCGTATATTTTTGACAATATTTGATTGATTAAAGTGGGATAAAAGACCAAAAAGATTTTTAATTTTATTTTTACTTTGTTTTTAAAATTAATATTAAATTATTATTGTAAATTTTTTAAAATCAATATATTTAAGTTTGTAAATATTTGAAAAATTAATATTTTTAATAAATTTGTATGTATAAAAATATTAATAATATGAATTTTTAATTTTATTCATTTTAAATTTAAGTTTGGTGTGAATTTAAAAACAAAAATTTACTTTATTTCGTTAAGTTAAAAATTTAATATTTAAAATTCATCGTGAGTTGAAAACTAGGTCATTGATGAAAGGACCCGTCCTAATCCATCTGGACGAAGTCACCAACATCTGGTTCCATTGCGATGATCGACTCCAAATAATGTCTTTAAAATGAGCAAATGCACAGCGGAATGTTTCTTTAATACCTGAGAATAAACATGCTTTCAAGTGTCAACCAAAAGGTTGGTGAATTCATTAGTTTATCATAACAATCATTTCAATATTTTAATAGACCACAAGATTTCATTTCCAATTCTCACAAATATACGTCCCATACATAGAGACCAAAATATCATTCATATGGATTGAACACCTGGTAACTGACATTCACAATATGCATATAAGAATATCCCTATCATTCCGGGATCCTCCTTCGGACATGATATAAATTTTGAAGTACTAAAGCATCCGGTACTTTGGATGGGGCTTGTTGGGCCCGATAAATCTATCTTTAGAGTTAGCGTCAATTAGGGTGTCTGTTCCCTAATTCTTAGATTACCAGACTTAATAAAAAGGGGCATATTCGATTTAATAATTCAACTATAGAATGTAGTTTCGATTACTTGTGTCTATTTCGTAAAATAGTTATAAAAGCAGCGCATGTATCCTCAGCCCAAAAATATAAAGGGTAAAAAAGCAAATGAAACTCACGCATATAAATATTGTAAAACAGTTAATAAAGCATTTGCATGTATTCTCAGTCCAAAAATGTAATGAGTAAAAAGGGAGTAAATGAACTAACCTATTGTATTTTGTAGTAAAAATACATAAGACGACATTGAATAGGTATAGAGTTGGCCTCGGATTCACGAACCTATATCAAGTATGTATATTAACACATATAATATTCAATTAAATATATATTTTGATATTAGAAATATACTTGTGATTTAATATTAATAATTACGTAAAATATATTTATTTTATATATTTTATTATTTTATCATAATAATATATTATATATTTTATTAAAATATTTTGAATAAATATCTGGTATTAATGTTTTTAAGTAATCATAATTTTTAATATGATAATACCTTTAATAAATTTGAGTTATATTGAAACGTAAATGAACAAAAAGTATTTTATTAGTAAAAGTAGTATACTTATTATATATACCTCTATATATCTAATGTTTGTATCTAACTTATAATATCTATCTTTTTAGTTTAACATCATAAGAATTTAGTTATATTTTACATACGAAATACATTTAAAATTTAAGTTATAATTATTAAAGTTAATAATAATAATAATGATATTAGTAGTAATAATAATAATAATAATAATAATAATAATAATAATATTAATAATAATGATGATGATAATAATAATAATAATAATAATAATAATAATAATAATAATAATAATAATAATAATAATAATAATAATAATAATAATAATAATAATAATAATAATAATAATAATGATAATAATAATGATATTATGAACAATAAGTATACTACCTTAAAAGCTTTTTCCGAAAACAAATGCCTCAGACAAGGCTCGAACTCGCGACCTCTCCATAACCCGACATAACCCCAACCATTCATCCATCATAACGTTCCTGATTTACATCAGGTTCTAATTTTTTTTTATCCTTATCGTATTTCCTGTTTTCCCCTATTCTTCTTCAAAAAAAAAAAAAAAAAAATCACAGTTTGGGTTCGAACTCAAGACTTCTAGTTCCCATAACAAACGCCTAACCATCCCTCTGTTTATTATTTCTTTTGTTTTTATCACGGATTAAAATATATAACCAGATTATCTGTTTTCTTCTCACATCATATACCTTACAACAATTTCACAGCATCATCATCATCTTTGTTCTTCATAATTATCATCTTATTATTATCAACATGTAATCAATATCATAATCACTAATATCATAATCATACCCCTTCCATCGATTAACATCAATTTCTCATCATCATCAATATAAACATCTTCCATAATCACAAACATAATCGTGATCATCATTATTAATTGCATGACTAATCGTCACCCTTATCGTTATCATTATGAACATCATTATCATAATACACAATATTATCATTCATTATCAATCTCGCTGTTCTTAACCATATCAGACACGAAAATACGGCGAGTAGCAACAGTATCCTCATACGTGAAATTACGATCATAATCATTTTTATTGAAATTGGGTTTCAGCCCAAAAGAATTTGAAATATTAGAACACAGCCCAACAGATAAATGAATAATTTTTAAGACAACCCACTTGCAAGGTAAAATGGACTACGGCCCATACCAGTGAATACATGAACGTTTAAAAGGGTTTGATGGAATATTCATTCGTCGTATTTGTTTAATCACAAGTGGATTTATAATTGTCGGCCATGATACAAAGTGGGAATTATTTATTTATAGCTGGTAACAGAAGTGGAATCAGAAAAACAAAAGAAAAACGCAGACCACATCCTCCCATCATTATTATCTAATATCATATTATCATCTTATTTTATCACCTTTATCATTGTTAATAGTTATCATCATCAACTTGTCGTCTTCAACCCGTAACCTCATCATTTCATGGAGTACTAAACGAGCAGACATAACAATCACCTTTTGAAGGTTACAGATGGTTGTTGAAGCATCGATGATGGTGGTTTTAGATTCTTTGAGTTTATGTATATCGAACAACGAGTAGCAGTAAGCAAGGGAGATTTTATGTGATCTTGGACTGCAGCCATGTTGAATTCATGATGGTAAATAGGAACATGAAGTATCAATTTATTTGTGTTGGAGATGATGATTTTGGTTCACATAGTTGGTCAGGAACAAGTGTAGTGTTAATGTTTTTAGAGTGGTGATCGTGGGTTGTAAATGGTGATTGTGGGTTGAGGATTTCATTGGTGTTTGAGGGTTATACGAAGAGAGGGATAAGTGAATGATTGTCCAAGAGGTTCATAAAAAAAGAGAGGATTGATTTTGCTTTGTTCCAACTAAAGTCGACAAAGAAAAAGAAAAAAAAATCACACAGGAAGAAGATAAAAAGGGATAACGACTTGTAACCATTCTTGTACCTGATTGTCTGATCGAATTTGTTTGTATTATGAATTGAATTAGACGTGTAACAACATCTGACAGGAAGGACAATAAAGAAAATAAATAAGTAAAGTGAAATTAATGGAAATCCGATTTCAGTTATATTCAATGTATATATCTAACATATTTGTTTTAATCTGATTTGGAAGTCCTAATAATGTGTAGATATTTATATAACTCTGCATATCGAATTTTCTTATATGTCTGTGTTTATATCCGATGTTATATGTATCTATTATATCTATATGTTTTTTTTTATAGATTATAAATTAATCTTATTAATTATAATAATAACACTCTTAGTAAATAATAGTAATACCAATATAATAGTAATAATAATAATATTATAATAATGATGATTATTACAAAAATGTATAACAATAATATAACAACAATACTAATTATAATAATACTAATATTATTGATAATTGATAATAACAATAATAATATAATGACTTATACTTATCAAACTTATATGTTTATATATACTAACGTTAATGTTACAAATATTAATCTTAATATTAATGACAATATTAATGAAAGTAACGATAATAATATAACTTTAATATTTTAACTTGTACTTAAATTTTATTATTAGTATTATATAGTAATATATTAAATATTTAATGTTTATACATTTAATATATTTTACAATATAATATACAACTTATATTGAGTAGTAACTTGTTATATATATACATATATATCACAAATGTACAAATAATAAGTATAAATAAATATCACATATATATGCCTATAAGTTCAGAATAATATTATGTATATATTTATATATAAATACTTATTTATTTATTATTTTATATGTTTAATTCCAATTAATTTATTTTATTAACTCAAAGTATCCTATATATACAGTTTTATTTATTTATATATATTTACATTTTTTTTACTCATAACTGTTCGTGAATCGTCGGAAATAGTCAAGGTCAAATACATTCATGAAAAAAAATAGTTCAAACATTTTGAGATTCTGTTTAATAGACATTGCTTATCGTGTCGGAATCATATAAGGTTAAGTTTAAATTTGATCGGAAATTTCCGGGTCGTCACAGTACCTACCCGTTAAAGAAATTTCGTCCCGAAATTTGAGTGAGGTGGTCATGGGTAACAATAAAAATGTTTTCATGATGAATATGAGTTGATAAATAGAGTTTTATTACCATAGAGTAATTTAGATGGAAAAATTTGATTGCTCGAAGAGTACGAGTGAAGCTATCGTAAAAGAGTGAAATGAGAAAAATAAAATTTTCGTCATATCTTTTGATGTAGGTTCGATTGATTTTCGGAAATCAAGGGATTTAAAGAAAATCTTTGAAATCTAAAGGATTTGATTCTTCAGCGAGTAAGGAAAATTAAGATCTCTAAAATTAAATACGGTGATCCGCCTCGATTACTCTGTCTGATATTTCCATTATGAATTAAGCTCTTCCATTCCCTTATTCTCACCATTTCTATACCATCCCCAAATTTAAAAGATTATGAAAATGCTTAATCCAATTCTAAACCCTGATATTTTCCTAATTATCATTTCTGTCATCCTTCTTTTAAATCTTCCACCAGAAAATTCGTTTACTTTTAATATAAGCTTGGGGTGATACTATTCCTAATTATACTATTCGTATTAATGTCCATGGTTTGTAACCTCCGTGTTGTTATTGAGCTTTATATTTTCTCTTATATTTTGGAGCTCTTTGCCTTTTGATTATCCTCTCGACCTCTAGTAGAGTGAGTAACGGTCCAGAATTCGTAAGTATGGAGTTTCGAATGAACTTAATGTTCTAAACAAGAAAGAACGTAATAGCACGATTTGATTTGTTAAATTACCAGAAGTTACGGAAAAAGATAGAACTATCAAGAAAATATGTTCTTGATATGTTTAGAGATTAGATATAATGTAAGAGTCGTGTAACATGGCACATGATGATGTTATGATCTGTGAATCACCATGTTCCAATAGAAACTCAGCATGACTTACTGTAATATAATCACGTTGATCAAGTGTCATTATATTATACTAACTCATGCATTAGTTTCCAACACTACTTCAAAATCATTCATAATTTAAATTCACAGGTTCGCAGAATATAGAAACTAAAACAGTTTCTTTTTATGATATAATACGGATAGCGCAGAGAGATAATTAATATCGAACGAGAATATTTATGAAGATATCTTCAGAAAAATTGAGGATATTAATAGAGAAATGTACGATGATATCCTAGGATTTCAGAATCAAATTGTGATGAAGAAATTCATTCACGATGATTTAGAGTGGTTAAGGGGTAAGGTATTCGCTAAAGATTTCATCAGAAACAGAATCATCTGGATTCTTTATGTACAAGTTTAGTCCTTGTAATTTGTTCAGAGTCTCCTTCATGGTTTGCTCAATCCAATTTCCAGTTCCAACTTTTCTGAGCTTTGCCAACATACTATGCTTTATCTTTATACCTTCGACGGTTAAGGTCGTGTACAGTTTTTGCTACTGTATTCAGCTTTTTTTCAGAGTTTGGAGTATTGATTTATAGACTGGGTGCTTTTCAAAATTTCAGAGTGGAAGATCATAATTCTAAGAGATAAGGATTATATGTATACTTATAACTATTGACGTAGACATGCTGCGAGATTTCAAAATACTGATTGCTAATTCCCGGTAGTTGGTATAACAATTCTTGTTACAATATGTGAATGAGTACATGATGAGACTTTAATAGATAAATATAGTGATTTGTCAGAGAGATTTATACCAAAGAGCGACGAGGTTGCTGGTACATCTGCTGGTAATATGGTGGAATATAAAAGATTCCCCGGTAACATTAAAAGAGCACGCATATATGTCAAGATTATAATAAGATTGCTTCGAACGAAAAGTTGATGTTGACTTGTTGGAGCTATGACAAAATTTGCTACTTTGAAAGGGATTTCCAAGTTATTTTCGGTAATAATAACACTAAGGAATTAGCATAGTTACGTGTTAAACATTTACTCAGGTTCCGAGTGTTTTCAGGTGCATGACAATATGCGTCAATCTTTTCTTCCGTGGATGAGGTGTGGTTGGTTTATCCTCTCGTTTGAGGTGTTTTCAAGATTTACGAAAGGTTCAAACGCAGATTGTAATCGTCAAGATACAAATGAGGTTTAAGATGAGATCAAGTGGCGAACTTGAAGAATTGTTTAGTTTCATATGTTATAATCAATATTTTAATTCATTTTAATTTGTCCAATGTTGGCAGTCCACAGTTGATAGTCCACAGTTAGCAATTCAATAATTCATATATAATATTCGAATTAATTAATAAGTATCGTGACCCGTTTACATGTCTCAAACTCGATCACAACTCAAAGTATATATATTATTTGAGAATCAACCTCAACCCTGTATAGCGAACTCGATCATTACAGCATATAGAGTGTCTATGGTTATTATAAATAATATATATAGATGCGTCGATATGATATGTCAAAACCTTCTATACGTGTCCCGATATTTAAAGTGCATAAAATAAATAACAGAAATTAAATGACGATAAATAAAATTGCGATAATTAAACTGCGATAAATAAAATGTAATCAGTTAGCTAGGAACAGTTAACTGGAAACAGTTAGCGTGGATTCTTAACAAATTTTTTTTCATAGTTAATTTGTTTGTTTCTATCAAATTTTTATTTTGTCAAATGTGTTCTTCATTATGCCACTTGTTGGATTCTGATAGATTAAAATCCAAATATGAAATTGAATGAAAATGGTTATTCTTTGGTAAATCAGATTCGTATATCTGTGGATGTAAGTAGGATGGTAATTGACCGTTGAATCAGATTCGAAGAATGTACAGTGTAACTTATTAATGTGGAATCTAAATATTCCTCGGGTATTACCTACCCATTAAAATATTTTCACCATTAACAGTTTGTACAATAAAACTTTTAATTACAATCTTTATGAAAACATATATACATATATTTTCTTCGGACGTAATCATGGATTTAATGAGTCAATGTGATATTAAACTCATCAGATTTACGGCTAGAACTAGAGTACATAATCTCTAAACATTAGAGATTATATAATTGCCATGAAGGACGAAGATAGTTTATGTAGAACGATTCATAGAACGATGATTATGCTTGAGGTATAGATTGCGAGGTTGAGACATGTAATGATGTTGTTGTGTTATTGGTACTGGTTTATGCTGCTGGTGCTGCTGATGGTGGTACTGTTGCTGTCAGTCCTACAAGTGTTGTTGGTGCTGAGGTTGTTGATGATGTTGGTGTAGTAAGTATAGCTTATAGATCACGCACCATTCTTGTCAGGGTTTCTATCCTACCCTCTATCATTTCTATCCATCCACTCATCTAATTCGATAGATCTTGATTATCAATTCGAAGTTCCCTAACTTCTTCTAATATTCCCCTTCGATTGGTATTCGGAAGTAGAGGTTGAATATTTCTGAGATTGCAGTAATGTGACCTTCGAGGTGGAAAACTTTAGTAAGAAGGGTGAATACAGTGTTGCGCATAGGTTCACCGGTGAGTACATATTTTTCTCCGATGTTAGGAGGTAAGTTTGGTTCACAGTAGATCTCGCCTTCTTCATTTCTCCATCGAGTGAGTAAGTCTCGGACCCATCCCCATCTCTTCCAGAAAGAAAAATAACTAAATGGTTGAGGCACTTTTGGTTCATTGACTTCGGAGTCTGCTTCAATATACATCTCGAAATCACTTCCGGAACTAATGGAATCCAAGCTAGGTGTAGGATCCATCGCTCACGATCAGTTAAAGGGTTTTGATATGAAATGATTTTCGAATATCGAATGATATTCTAATTATATATAGAATCTCTATACATACTTCCAAAGATCCCGTGAATTACGGAGAAAATTAAGGAAACGTGTCAGATAAAGTCTACAGTGACAGATACGCTAAGATATGGATTAGTAGATATGCTAAGATATGAATTTTTGTCTATACACTATTCATGCAGTTAATGCAGTAAAATGTGTCTAGACTAAGAATGATAAGCAGGTAATTTCCTAAGGATGATAAACAGATGATTTTCGACAAAAATGATAAGCAAAATTTTTGACATGCAGACACGGTCGAAGTCCAGACTCACTAATGCATCCTAACGACTATCAGTTAGACACACTAATGCAAGACCCGGTTCGCTAAGACCACCGATCTGATACCAACTGAAAGGACCCGTCCTAATCCATCTGGACGAAGTCACCAACATCTGGTTCTATTGCAATGATCGACTCCAAATAATGTCTTTAAAATGAGCAAATGCACAGCGGAATGTTTCTTTAATACCTGAGAATAAACATGCTTTCAAGTGTCAACCAAAAGGTTGGTGAGTTCATTAGTTTATCATAACAATCATTTCAATATTTTAATAGACCACAAGATTTCATTTCCAATTCTCACAAATATACGTCCCATACATAGAGACCAAAATATCATTCATATGGATTGAACACCTGGTAACCGACATTCACAATATGCATATAAGAATATCCCCATTATTCCGGGATCCTCCTTCAGACATGATATAAATTTCGAAGTACTAAAGCATCCGGTACTTTGGATGGGGCTTGTTGGGCCCGATAGATCTATCTTTAGAGTTCGCGTCAATTAGGGTGTCTGTTCCCTAATTCTTAGATTACCAGACTTAATAAAAAGGGGCATATTCGATTTAATAATTCAACCATAGAATGTAGTTTCGATTACTTGTGTCTATTTCGTAAAACAGTTATAAAAGCAGCGCATGTATTCTCAGCCCAAAAATATAAAGGGTAAAAAGGCAAATGAAACTCACGCATATAAATATTGTAAAACAGTTAATAAAGCATTTGCATGTATTCTCAGCCCAAAAATATAATGAGTAAAAAGGGAGTAAATGAACTCACCTATTGTATTTTGTAGTAAAAATACATAAGACGACATTGAATAGGTATAGAATTGGCCTCGGATTCACGAACCTATATCAAGTATGTATATTAACACATATAATATTCAATTAAATATATATTTTGATATTAGAAATATACTTGTGATTTAATATTAATAATTACTTAAAATATATTTATTTTATATATTTTATTATTTTATCATAATAATATATTATAATATATTATATACTTTATTAAAATATTTTGAATAAATATCTAGTATTAATGTTTTTAAGTACTCATAATTTTTAATATGATAATACCTTTAATAAATTTGAGTTATATTGAAACGTAAATGAACAAAAAGTATTTTATTTGTAAAAGTAGTATACTTATTATATATACCTCTATATATCTAATGTTTGTATCTAACTTATAATATCTATCTTTTTAGTTTAACATCATAAGAATTTAGTTATATTTTACATACGAAATACATTTAAAATTTAAGTTATAATTAGTAATGTTAATAATAATAATAATGATATTAGTGGTAGTAATAATAATAATAATAATAATAATAATAATAATAATAATAATAATAATAATAATAATAATAATAATAATAATAATAATAATAATGATATTATGAACAATAAGTATACTACCTTAAAAGCTTTTTCCAAAAACAAATGCCTCAGACAAGGCTCGAACTCGCGACCTCTCCTTAACTCGGCATAACCCCAACCATTCATCCATCATAACGTTCCTGATTTACATCAGGTTCTAATTTTTTTTATCCTTGTCGTATTTCCTGTTTTCCCCTATTCTTCTTCAAAAAAAAAAAAAATATCACAGTTTGGGTTCGAACTCAAGACCTCTAGTTCCCATAACAAACGCCTAACCATCCCTCTGTTTATTCATTTCTTTTGTTTTTATCACGGATTAAAATATATAACCAGATTATCTGTTTTCTTCTCACATCATATACCTTACAACAATTTCACAGCATCATCATCATCTTTGTTCTTCATAATTATCATCTTATTATTATCAACATGTAATCAATATCATAATCACTAATATCATAATCATACCCCTTCCATCGATTAACATCAATTTCTCATCATCATCAATATAAACATCTTCCATAATCACAAACATAATCGTGATCATCATTATCAATTGCATGACTAATCGTCACCCTTATCGTTATCATTATGAACATCATCATCATAATACACAATATTATCATTCATTATCAATCTCGCTGTTCTTAACCATATCAGACACGAAAATACGGCGAGTAGCAACAGTATCCTCATACGTGAAATTACGATCATAATCATTTTTATTGAAATTGGGTTTCGGCCCAAAAGAATTTGAAAGATTAGAACACAGCCCAACAGATAAATGAATAATTTTTAAGACAACCCACTTACAAGGTAAAATGGACTACGGCCCATACCAGTGAATACATGAACGTTTAAAAGGGTTTGATGGAAGCTTCAGCCGTCGTATTTGTTTAATCACAAGTGGATTTATAATTGTCGGCCATGATACAAAGTGGGAATTATTTATTTATAGCTGGTAACAGAAGTGGAATCAGAAAAACAAAAGAAAAATGCAGACCACATCCTCCCATCATTATTATCTAATATCATATTATCATCTTATTTTATCACCTTTATCATTGTTAACAGTTATCATCATCAACTTATCGTCTTCAACCCGTAACCTCATCATTTCATGGAGTACTAAACGAGCAGACATAACAATCACCTTTTGAAGGTTACAGATGGTTGTTGAAGCATCGATGATGGTGGTTTTAGATTCTTTGAGTTTATGTATATCGAACAATGAGTAGCAGTAAGCAAGGGAGATTTTAGGTGATCTTGGACTGCAGCCATGTTGAATTCACGATGGTAAATAGGAACGAGAAGTATCAATTTATTTGTGTTGGAGATGATGATTTTGGTTCACATAGTTGGTCAGGAACAAGTGTAGCGTCAATGTTTTTAGAGTGGTGATCGTGGGTTGTAAATGGTGATTGTGGGTTGAGGATTTCATTGGTGTTTGAGGGTTATATGAAGAGAGAGATAAGTGAATGATTGTCCAAGAGGTTCATAAAAAAAGAGAGGATTGATTTTGCTTTGTTCCAACTAAAGTCGACAAAGAAAAAGAAAAAAAAATCACACATGAAGAAGATAAAAAGGGATAACGACTTGTAACCATTCTTGTACCTGATTGTCTGATCGAATTTGTTTGTATTATGAATTGAATTAGACGTGTAACAACATCTGACAGGAAGGACAATAAAGAAAATAAAATAAGTAAAGTGAAATCAATGGAAATCTGATTTCAGTTATATTCGATGTATATATCTAACATATTTGTTTGTATCTGATTTGGAAGTCCTAATAATGTGTAGATATTTATATAACTCTGCATATCGAATTTTCTTATATGTCTGTGTTTATACCCGATGTTATATGTATCTATTATATCTATATGTTTATTTATTTTAATTTTTTTATAGATTATAAATTAATCTTATTAATTATAATAATAATACTCTTAGTAAATAATAGTAATACCAATATAATAGTAATAATAATAATATTATAATAATGATGATTATTACAAAAATGTATAACAATAATATAACAATAATACTAATTATAATAATACTATTATTATTGATAATTGATAATAACAATAATAATATAATGACTTATACTTATCAAACTTATAAGTTTATATATACTAATGTTAATGTTACAAATATTAATCTTAATATTAATAACAATATTAATGAAAGTAACGATAATAATATAACTTTAATATTTTAACTTGTACTTAAATTTTATTATTAGTATTATATAGTAATATATTAAATATTTAATGTTGATACATTTAATATATTTTACAATATAATATACAACTTATATTGAGTAGTAACTTCTTATATATATATCACAAATGTACAAATAATAAGTATTAATAAGTATCACATATATATGCTTATAAGTTCAAAATAATATTATGTATATATTTATATATAAATACTTATTTGTTTATTATTTTATATGTTTAATTCCAATTAATTTATTTTATTAACTCAAAGTATCCTATATATACACTTTTATTTATTTATATATATTTACATTTTTTTTACTCATAACTGTTCGTGAATCGTCGGAAATAGTCAAGGTCAAATACATTCATGAAAAAAAAATAGTTCAAACATTTTGAGATTCTGTTTAATAGACATTGCTTATCGTGTCGGAATCATATAAGGTTAAGTTTAAATTTGATCGGAAATTTCTGGGTCGTCACAGTTGAACCGAAATTGCTCTACCTAAGGGAGGGACGAGAAATTTTATTATCATTATTTTTAATCTTATTGATTTAAAGTATGTCAAAAACATTAAAAAAATCCAAAAATCCTTGCTTTTAAAACAACGCTTTAAAATGACGAGTTTTTAAAAATTTTGTCGAGGGACGGACTAGGTCAACGTACCGAAACAACCTCGTCCTAAATAAAAAGGAAAACAAAATTTTAAATTAATCAAGTAATTGTTTTATTAATAAAGGTTTTATATATATATTAAAAAAAGGGGAAAACCAGCACTCGCGGTACTTTGTGAAATGTCCCGTTCTTATTGATTAAAAATGTTCCATATTAATTGATTTCGTTGCGAGGTTTTGACCTCTATATGAGACGTTTTTCAAAGACTGCATTCATTTTTAAAACAAACCATAACCTTTATTTCATAAATAAAGGTTTAAAAAGCTTTACGTAGATTATCAAATAATGATAATATAAAATATCCTGTTTACACACGATCATTACATAATGGTTTACGATACAAATATGTTACATCGAAATCAGTTTCTTGAATGCAGTTTTTACACAATATCATACAAACATGGACTCCAAATCTTGTCCTTATTTTAGTATGCAACAGCGGAAGCTCTTAGTATTCACCTGAGAATAAACATGCTTTAAACGTCAACAAAAATGTTGGTGAGTTATAGGTTTAACCTATATATATCAAATCATAACAATAGACCACAAGATTTCATAGTTCAATACACATCCCATACATAGAGATAAAAATCATTCATATGGTGAACACCTGGTAACCGACATTAACAAGATGCATATTTAAGAATATCCCCATCATTCCGGGACACCCTTCGGATATGATATAAATTTCGAAGTACTAAAGCATCCGGTACTTTGGATGGGGTTTGTTAGGCCCAATAGATCTATCTTTAGGATTCGCGTCAATTAGGGTGTCTGTTCCCTAATTCTTAGATTACCAGACTTAATAAAAAGGGGCATATTCGATTTCGATAATTCAAGCATAGAATGTAGTTTCACGTACTTGTGTCTATTTTGTAAATCATTTATAAAACCTGCATGTATTCTCATCCCAAAAATATTAGATTTTAAAAGTGGGACTATAACTCACTTTCACAGATTTTTACTTCGTCGGGAAGTAAGACTTGGCCACTGGTTGATTCACGAACCTATAAAAATATATACATATATATCAAAGTATGTTCAAAATATATTTACAATACTTTTAATATATTTTGATGTTTTAAGTTTATTAAGTCAGCTGTCCTCGTTAGTAACCTACAACTAGTTGTCCACAGTTAGATGTACATAAATAAATCGACAAATATTATCTTGAATCAATCCACGACCCAGTGTATACGTATCTCAGTATCGATCACAACTCAAACTATATATATTTTGGAATCAACCTCAACCCTGTATAGCTAACTCCAACATTCACATATAGAGTGTCTATGGTTGTTCCGAAATATATATAGATGTGTCGACATGATAGGTCGAAACAATGTATACGTATCTATGGTATCTCAAGATTACATAATATACAATACAAGTTGATTAAGTTATGGTTGGAATAGATTTGTTACCAATTTTCACGTAGCTAAAATGAGAAAAATTATCCAATCTTGTTTTACCCATAACTTCTTCATTTTAAATCCGTTTTGAGTGAATCAAATTGATATGGTTTCATATTGAACTCTATTTTATGAATCTAAACAGAAAAAGTATAGGTTTATAGTCGGAAAAATAAGTTACAAGTCGTTTTTGTAAAGGTAGTCATTTCAGTCGAAAGAACGACGTCTAGATGACCATTTTAGAGAACATACTTCCACTTTGAGTTTAACCATAATTTTTGGATATAGTTTCATGTTCATAATAAAAATCATTTTCCAAGAATAACAACTTTTAAATCAAAGTTTATCATAGTTTTTAATTAACTAACCCAAAACAGCCCGCGGTGTTACTACGACGGCGTAAATCCGGTTTTACGGCGTTTTTCGTGTTTCCAGGTTTTAAATCATTAAGTTAGCATATCATATAGATATATAACATGTGTTTAGTTGATTTTAAAATTCAAGTTAGAAGGATTAACTTTTATTTGCGAACAAGTTTAGAATTAACTAAACTATGTTCTAGTGATTACAAGTTTAAACCTTCGAATAAGATAGCTTTATATGTATGAATCGAATGATGTTATGAACATCATTACTACCTAAAGTTCCTTGGATAAACCTACTGGAAATGAGAAAAATAGATCTAGCTTCAAAGGATCCTTAGATGGCTTGAAAGTTCTTGAAGCAGAATCATGACACGAAAACAATTTCAAGTAAGATTTCCACTCGAAATATGATTGTTATAGTTATAGAAATTGAATTAAAGTTTGAATATGATTATTACCTTGTATTAGAAAGATAACCTACTGTAAGTAACAAAGGTTTCTTGATCTTGGACGATTACTTGGAATGGATTTAGAAAACTTGGAAGTAAACTTGCAATCTTGGAAGTATTCTTGATTTTATGAAACTAGAATTTTTGGAATTTATGAAGAACACTTAGAACTTGAAGATAGAACTTGAGAGAGATCAATTAGATGAAGAAAATTGAAGAATGAAAGTGTTTGTAGGTGTTTTTGGTCGTTGGTGTATGGATTAGATATAAAGGATATGTAATTTGGTTTTCATGTAAATAAGTCATGAATGATTACTCATATTTTTGTAGTTTTATGAGATATTTTATGGTAGTTGCCAAATGATGGTTCCCACATGTGTTAGGTGACTCACATGGGATGCTAAGAGCTGATCATTGGAGTGTATATACCAATAGTACATACATCTAAAAGCTGTGTATTGTACTAGTACGAATACGGGTGCATACGAGTAGAATTGTTGATGAAACTGAACGAGGATGTAATTGTAAGCATTTTTGTTAAGTAGAAGTATTTTGATAAGTGTCTTGAAGTCTTTCAAAAGTGTATGAATACATATTAAAATACTACATGTATATACATTTTAACTGAGTCGTTAAGTCATCGTTAGTCGTTACATGTAAATGTTGTTTTGAAACCTTTAGGTTAACGATCTTGTTGAATGTTGTTAACCCAATGTTTATAATATCAAAAGAGATTTTAAATTATTATATTATCATGATATTATGATGTACGAATATATCTTAATATGATATATATACATTAAATGTCGTTACAACGATAATCGTTACATATATGTCTCGTTTCAAAATCATTAAGTTAGTAGTCTTGTTTTTACATATGTAGTTCATTGTTAATATACTTAATGATATGTTTACTTATCATAATATCATGTTAACTATATATGTAACCATATATATGTCATCATACAGTTTTTACAAGTTTTAACGTTCGTGAATCACCGGTCAACTTGGGTGGTCAATTGTCTATATGAAACCTATTTCAATTAATCAAGTCTTAACAAGTTTGATTGCTTAACATGTTGGAAACATTTAATCATGTAAATAACAATTTCATTTAATATATATATAAACATGGAAAATTTCGGGTCACTACAGTATCTACCCGTTAAATAAATTTCGTCCCGAAATTTTAAGCAGTTGGAGGTGTTGACGTATCTTCTGGAAATAAATGCGGGTATTTCTTCTTCATCTGATCTTCACACTCCCAGGTGAACTCGGGTCCTCTACGAGCATTCCATCGAACCTTAACAATCGGTATCTTGTTTTGTTTAAGTCTCTTAACCTCACGATCCATTATTTCAACGGGTTCTTCAATGAATTGAAGTTTTTCATTGATTTGGATTTCGTCCAACGGAATAGTGAGATCTTCTTTAGCAAAACATTTCTTCAAATTTGAGACGTGGAAAGTGTTATGTACAGCCGCGAGTTGTTGAGGTAGCTCCAGTTGGTAAGCTACTGGTCCGACACGATCTATAATCTTGAATGGTCCAATATACCTTGGATTTAATTTCCCTCATTTACCAAATCGAACAACGCCTTTCCAAGGTGAAACCTTAAGCATGACCATTTCTCCAATTTCAAACTCTATATCTTTTCTTTTACTGTCCGCGTAGCTCTTTTGTCGACTCTGGGCGGTTTTCAATCTTTGTTGAATTTGGATGATTTTCTCGGTAGTTTCTTGTATTATCTCCGGACCCGTAATCTGTCTATCCCCCACTTAACTCCAACAAATCGGAGACCTGCACTTTCTACCATAAAGTGCTTCAAACGGCGCCATCTCAATGCTTGAATGGTAGCTGTTGTTGTAGGAAAATTCTGCTAACGGTAGATGTCGATCCCAACTATTTCTAAAATCAATAACACATGCTCGTAGCATGTCTTCAAGCGTTTGTATCGTCCTTTCGCTCTGCCCATCAGTTTGTGGATGATAGGCAGTACTCATATCTAGACGAGTTCCTAATGCTTGCTGTAATGTCTACCAGAATCTTGAAATAAATCTGCCATCCCGATCCGAGATAATAGAGATTGGTATTCCGTGTCTGGAGACGACTTCCTTCAAATACAGTCGTGCAAACTTCTCCATCTTGTCATCTTCTCTTATTGGCAGGAAGTGTGCTGATTTGGTGAGACGATCAACTATTACCCAAATAGTATCAAAACCACTTGCAGTCCTTGGCAATTTAGTGATGAAATCTATGGTAATGTTTTCCCATTTCCATTCCGGGATTTCGGGTTGTTGAAGTAGACCTGATGGTTTCTGATGCTCAGCTTTGACCTTAGAACATGTCAAACATTCTCCTACGTATTTAGCAACATCTGCTTTCATACCCGGCCACCAAAAATGTTTCTTGAGATCCTTGTACATCTTCCCCGTTCCAGGATGTATTGAGTATCTGGTTTTATGAGCTTCTCTAAGTACCATTTCTCTCATATCTTTAAATTTTGGTACCCAAATCCTTTCAGCCCTATACCGGGTTCCGTCTTCCCGAATATTAAGATGCTTCTCCAATCCTTTGGGTATTTCATCCTTTAAATTTCCCTCTTTTAAAACTCTTTGTTGCGCCTCCTTTATTTGAGTAGTAAAGTTATTGTGAACCATTATATTCATAGATTTTACTCGAATGGGTTCTCTGTCCTTCCTGCTCAATGCGTCGGCTACCACATTTGCCTACCCTGGGTGGTAACGAATCTCAAAGTCGTAATCATTCAACAATTCAATCCACCTACGCTGCCTCATATTCAGTTGTTTCTGATTAAATATGTGTTGAAGAATTTTGTGGTCGGTATATATAATACTTTTGACCCCATATAAGTAGTGCCTCCAAGTCTTTAATGCAAAAACAACCGCGCCTAATTCCAAATCATGCGTCGTATAATTTTGTTCGTGAATCTTCAATTGTCTAGACGCATAAGCAATCACCTTTGTTCGTTGCATTAATACACAACCGAGACCTTACTTTGATGCGTCACAATAAATCACAAAATCATCATTCCCTTCAGGCAATGACAATATAGGTGCCGTAGTTAGCTTTTTCTTCAATAACTGGAACGCTTTCTCTTGTTCATCCTTCCATTCAAATTTCTTCCCTTTATGCATTAATGCAGTCAAGGGTTTTGCTATTCTGGAAAAGTCTTGGATGAACCTTTTGTAGTAACCAGCTAGTCCTAAAAACTGGCGTATGTGTTTCGGAGTTTTCGGGGTTTCCCACTTTTCAATAGTTTCTATCTTTGCCGGATCCACCTTAATACCTTCTTTGTTCACTATGTGACCGAGGAATTGAACTTCATCCAACCAAAATGCACACTTTGAAAACTTAGCATACAATTCTTCCTTCCTCAATACTTCTAACACCTTTCTCAAATGTTCACCGTGTTCTTGGTCATTCTTTGAGTAAATAAGTATGTCATCAATGAAAACAATGACAAACTTGTCAAGGTATGGTCCACACACTCGGTTCATAAGGTCCATGAACACAGCTGGTGCATTAGTTAAACCAAACGGCATGACCATAAACTCGTAATGACCGTAACGTGTTCTGAAAGAAGTCTTTGGAATATCATCTTCTTTCACCCGCATTTGATGATACCCAGAACGTAAGTCAATCTTTGAATAAACAGACGAGCCTTGTAGTTGATCAAATAAGTCGTCGATTCTCGGTAGTGGGTAGCGGTTCTTAATGGTAAGTTTGTTCAACTCTCGGTGGTCGATACACAACCTGAATGTACCATCTTTCTTCTTGACAAACAAAACAGGAGCTCCCCACGGTGATGTGCTTGGTCGAATGAAACCACGTTCTAAAAGTTCTTGTAATTGACTTTGCAGTTTTTTCATCTCACTGGGTGCGAGTCTGTAAGGAGCACGAGCTATTGGTGCAGCTCCTGGTACAAGATCTATTTGAAATTCAACGGATTGATATGGGGGTAATCCCGGTAATTCTTTCGAAAATACATCGGGAAATTCTTTTGCGACGGGAACATCATTGATGCTCTTTTCTTCAGTTTGTACTTTCTCGACGTGTGCTAGAACAGCATAGCAACCTTTTCTTATTAGTTTTTGTGCCTTCAAATTACTAATAAGATGTAGCTTCATGTTGCCCTTTTCTCCGTACACCATTAAGGGTTTTCCTTTTTCTCGTATAATGCGAATTGCATTTTTGTAACAAACGATCTCTGCTTTCACTTCTTTCAACCAGTCCATACCGATTATCACATCAAAACTCCCTAACTCTACTGGTATCAAGTCAATCTTAAATGTTTCACTAACCAATTTAATTTCTCGATTCCGACATATATTATCTGCTGAAATTAATTTACCATTTGCTAATTCGAGTAAAAATTTACTATCCAAAGGCATCAATGGGCAACTTAATTTAGCACAAAAATCCCTACTCATATAGCTTCTATCCGCACCCGAATCAAATAAAACGTAAGCAGATTTATTGTCAATAAGAAACGTACCCGTAACAAGCTCCGGGTCTTCCTGTGCCTCTGCCGCATTAATATTGAAAACTCTTCCGCGAACTTGTCCATTTGTGTTCTCCTGGTTCGGGCAATTTCTAATAATGTGGCCCAGTTTTCCACATTTATAACAAACTACATTGGCATAACTTGCTCCGACACTACTTGCTCCGCCATTACTCGTTCCGACACCATTTGTTCCTTTCGTTCTGTTAACCCCTGGTCCGTAGACCTCACACTTCGCCACGCTATGACCATTTCTTTTACACTTGTTGAAAAATTTGGTGCAGAACCCCGAGTGATACTTTTCACACCTTTGGCATAGCTGCTTCTGATTGTTGTTGTTGTTGCGGTTGTTATTGTTGTTGGGATGATTGTTGTAGTTGCTGTTGTTGTTGTTGTTGTTGTTGTTGTTGTTGTTGTTGTTGTTGTTGTTGTTGTTGTTGTTGTTGTTGTTGGGCCGTTTGTTGTAGTTACGATTGATGTTGCGATTGATGGGATAGTTGTTGCGATTATTGTTGTAATTGCTATTGTTGTTGTATTGGTGATTCTTATCACCGTTTTCCTCCCACTTTCTTTTGACTTGCTTCACATTGGCCTCTTCAGCAGTCTGTTCTTTAATTCTTTCTTCAATCTGGTTCACTAGTTTGTGAGGCATTCTACATGCCTGTTGTATGGAGGCGGGCTCGTGTGAACTTATATCTTCTTGGATTCTTTCCGGTAATCCTTTCACAAACGCGTCGATCTTCTTTTCCTCATCTTTGAATGCTCCCGGACATAATAAGCACAATTCTGTGAATCGTCTTTCGTATGTGGTAATATCAAATCCTTGGGTTCATAACCCTCTAAGTTCTGTCTTGAGCTTATTGACCTCGGTTCTGGGACGGTACTTCTCGTTCATCAAGTGCTTGAATGCTGACCACGGTAGTGCGTAAGCATCATCTTGTCCCACTTGCTCTAAATAGGTATTCCACCATGTTAACGCAGAACCTGTGAAGGTATGCGTAGCGTACTTCACTTTTTCCTCTTCAGTACACTTACTTATGGTAAACACCGATTCGACCTTCTCGGTCCACCGTTTCAATCCGATCGGTCCTTCGGTTCCATCAAATTCCAAAGGTTTGCAAGCAGTGAATTCTTTGTAGGTGCATCCTACACGATTTCATGTACTGCTAGATCCAGGGTTATTGTTGGTATATAGCGCAGCCTGTACTGCGGCTATGTTTGAAGCTAGAAAAGTACGGAATTCCTCTTCATTCATATTCACGGTGTGTCGAGTAGTCGGTGCCATTTCCTTCAAAATAGTCAAATGGAACAAGTTAATCATACAGAATATTAAGAGTAGTTAATAGTATTTCGTAGCATAATATGAACTCATTTATAAAAGCTTTTTCTTCATATTAGCATTTTATAAGTTTAAATTCGGGTAGTACCTACCCATTAAGTTCATACTTAGTAGCTAATATACAATTCAACTACTACAATTCTATATGAAAAACTGATTATAATAATATTTCGCGTTCAAACTTTTATACATGAAAGGACCCGTCCTAATCCACCTGGACGAAGTCATCAACATTTGGTCCCATTGCGATGATCGGCTCCAAGTAATGTCCTTATATTGAGCAAATGCACAGCGGAAGACTTAATTCGTACCTGAGAATAAACATGCTTTAAAGTGTCAACCAAAAGGTTGGTGAGTTCATAGGTTTATCATAACAATCATTTCAATATGTTAATAGACCACAAGATTTTATAATCATAAACATAATACACTTGCAAGTGTATGTAAAGCATTCTAAGTGGTTGAGCACTTGGTAACCATACTTAACATTTAATCAACGTCGCATATTCCCTTTATTATGAAATCTCACTACACCGTACCAAGTGTAGTCACCAAAACGAAGTACTGTGCAACCGTTGAATACTGGTCGTCCAGTCCGGTTGGGGTTGTCAGGCCCGATAGATCTATCAACAGGATTCGCGTTTACAATACCCATGTAAATAGTAGTTACCAAGCTACAGGGAAATATGCCAGTGGTACAACTCAACGTAGAATATATTTTGAAGTACTTGTGTCTATTTTGTAAACATTTATAAAAGCAGCGCATGTATTCTCAGCCCAAAAATATATATTGCAAAAGCAATTAAAAAGGGAGCAAATGAAACTCACTTTTGCCTTGAAGGTATTTAATTCGACTTGGTCTCCGATAGATATCACGAACCTAACCATATATATAATATATCAACATATTTTCTTTTTAAGTAATCGTTACATATATATATACTTTTAATACTTTTAATATTTTCTTAGTCCGTAGTTAGCAGTCCGATGTTAGTGGTCTACAATTAGTTGCTTAAATAAAATAAATAAAGACCCCATCGTATTCGTATTGATCAGAATTAATCTCGACCCATGGTACCATGTTGTCAAATGACGTGTTGCGTACATAAAGTACCGTGTTGTCAAATGACGTGTTGCGTACAATCATGAGGTCTTATGATTAATCTTCTCGTGTTGTTTACGGGTGGTCCTGAAATATATAAAATCAAATCATAAGTAATTATATATAAAATATCATATTAATTAGAAAAGATATGATTAATTTACTTTTTCTCCAAATATTTTTGTAGCTAAACTAGCTTCGGATACCCAATCTTGTTTTAGTCGTAGTTTCTTCATTACAACTCCGTTTTTGTTGGTTCAACTTGCCACTTCCTTGGATCGAGTCAAATTTTAAGAATATGAACTCAAAATACCTTAGTTTGTATTCAAAATCATAGGTTATAGGTCAAACTTTGGTGAAATTTATGAAAGTGACCATTTTCCATCATAAAAACAACATTTAATGATCATTTTTCTAAAAATACTTACACTTAGAGTGAAACCATGAAATTTTTATGTGTTAACATATTCATAAGAAATATCATTTTTCCAGAACATGAACTTCCAATTCAAAGTTCAAGATGGTTTTTAATTATCCAACCCAAAACAGCCCCTGGTTGCACTCCGACGACGTAGATTCAGTTTTTAAGATGTTCTTTGTAAAACCAAGTTATATCTTGTTAGGTTAGCATATCATTATGATATATTACAGGTCTTGAAGTGTTTTAAAAGTCAAGTTAGAAGGATCTATTTAGTTTGCGAACAAGTTTGAAATCATTCAAACTATGTTCTTGTTGTTAAAATTTTATACCACAAAATAAGATAGCTATATGAATATGAATTGAATAAGATTATGAACAAGGTTACTACCTCAAGTTACTTGGACAAAGTTACTGCAAAAGATAAGAAATAATCTTGGAATCAAAGAGTGGTGGAGTTAGATCAAAAGGTTGAAAGTAAACTTCTTCAAATGGGTGGTTATTTTGATATGTTCTTGAAAGAGTTTTCTTATGGTGTTTAAGGCTTGTAATTAAAGCTAAATGATGGGGAAAATGCTTGGAGATGATCAAGTATGAAGTTAGGAGTATTTTGAGAGAGAAATGAGGGTGTAGGTATGAGAAAATGGAGTGAAGAAATGGTGTTCATTTATAAAAACGTTTTTAGTTTATAAAGAAAGAAAAGGATTCCTAATTTTGTTTTCTTACTAATAATTCATACTACTTGACAAATTCTAGTTACCTCATATCTAGGGCAGTAATAATGTTGATTAGGATGTTGATTTGATGTGTATATACCAATAGTAAATACATATAGAAGCTGGGTATGATACGGGTACATATACCCTAGATATACGTATAGAAATCTTGAGGAAACGGAGCGAGAATTCAAATATAGCTATCTTTTGTGAATATACTTATATTTTTTATGTATTTAAGTCCTTACAAAGTGCTTAAATACATTATATATACGATACATGTATAAGCATTATAGATTATAAGTATATATATCAAAGAATGTTACGTATAGTTATCGTTTTGAAAACTTAAGTTAGTAGTTTCAAAATATCCTTATAACTCATTGTCATTAGTACACAATGAGATATTAAACTATCCTTACATCATGTTAAATATATATAAATACATATATATACACAAACGTATAATTATCGTATGTTATATAGTTCGTGATATCATCGGTCATATTGGACGGTCAAACGTTGTGTAAAACTCTTTTCAAAAACACAAGTCTCAACAATTTGGATTGCTTATCATGTTGGTATGGTTTAATTTATGTAAATATTAATCTCATAAGTATAATTTGGTCGGAAAATTCCGGGTCATTACAGTACCTACCCGTTAAAGAAATTTCGTCCCCGAAATTTGATAGAGGTTGTTATGGATAACAATAAGAAGGTTTTCATGACAAATATAAGGTGATAATGGAGTTTTATCATCATTGAGTAATGTAGATAAAACGATTCGATTATGCGAAGAATATAAATGAGACTATCGTAAAAGAGTGAGATGAGTAAAATATATTCGTCTTAACCGATGACATAGTTATGATTGATTTCTGGGATTTAAGGGATTTAAAGAGAATCTTACGTAATAAGATTTGGTTCTTTGGTGATTAAGGAAATCAGGATCTTCTTTGATTATATGCAATAATCTGTTTCGATTGTTCTGTCGGATATTTCACTATAAATTCACCCCTTCGTTTCCTTATTTTCTACGACTCACACCTTCTATTCTTTCTCCCTTGATTCTTACTTTAAAGCATTCATCAATATGCTCCATCCAGTCCTGATTCTTGATATACTCCTAACTTTTATATCTGTCATTCTTCTTTTTCATCTACCACCAGAAGAATCTATTTACTTCTACTATACTCTTGTGTTTATAGTGTTTCTAATTCTCCCGTGTCTCTATATTGCTATCTGCATCGATATACATGGTTTGTAATTTCGGGGTTATTATCGAAGTTTATATTCTTCATTATTTTTCCGAGCTTCATGCTTTCGTTTTCTCTTCCCGACTTCGAGTCAAGCGAGTAATGGTCCAGAATTCGTAGATATGAAATTCAGAATGAACATAGCTAATGCTCTAAGAAGAAAATGGTAATAGAACGATTTTGATTTGTTAAATTACCAGAATAGCCTGGAGAAGACCGAGTCATCCAGAAAAATATTCTCTTGATATGTTTAGAGATTAGATAGAATGTAAGAGTCGTGTAAATGGCACATGATGATGGTACTGTGAATCATCATGCTTCATTAGAAACTCAGCATGACTTACTGTAATATAATGACGTTGATCAAGTGTCATTATATTATACTAATCCATGCTTCAGTTCCCAACACTACTTCAAAACATTCATATTTTAAACTCGAAGGTTTCAGAATTTAGAAACTAATACAGTTTCTTTTATGTTGCAGATATTACGGAGAGATAAATGATCTCAGATAAGAATAGTTGTGAAAATATCGCTAGAAATATGGAGGATATTTATAATAGAAAATACGAGAATATCTTAGAATTTCTAATATCAATGGATGATGAAGAAGATTTGTCTGTGAAGGTTTAGAATGAGAAATAAGATGTTTGCTAACGATTTCAACAGGCACAGAATCATTTGGATTCTTTGAAGGCAAACTTATTCTTTGTGATTTGTCCACGGCTTTCTTCATAGTTTCGCATAATTCGATTTTCGGTACTAAATTTTCTATCGAGCGTTCCTAACACTCCTTTCTTTATCATCAAACTTTTGCCCATTAAGATCATCTACAACAAGTTGCTTCGTCAGCATTTTCAAAGTTAACTGATCTGAGTCATCGGTTATCAAACCGAGGTAGTTTCAGGAGAATTGTGTTTTTTTAGAATGATTAATCGCTGATGGTAATATTGTGGAATATAAAAGGTTCCCCAGTAACAATAAAGAGTACGCATATATATCGCAGTTATAATAAAGTTGTTTCGGATGAAAAGTCGGAGTTGACTTGCTGGAGCTGTGACAAAATTAGCTACTTTGGAAAGGGATTGCAAAACGATCTTCGGTAATAACAATGTCAAAGGAACTAGAACAGATACGTGTCAAACGTTTTACTCAGTTTCCGAGGGTTTTTTAGGTGCATAACTATATGCATCAATCTTTTCTTCCGTAGATGAAGTGCGGTTGGTTTATCCTCTCGATTGAGGTGTTTTTAAGAATCATGATAGATTTGAATGTTGATTGTAATCGTCGAGATACAATGAGGTTTAAGATGAAATCAAGTGGCAATCTTGAAGAAATGTTTAGTTTCATATGTTATAATCAATATTTTAATTCATTTTAATTGTCCAATGTCATTAGTCCATAGTCGATAGTCCACAGTAACAGTCCAATAATTCATATATAGTTTAATATATAATATACGAATTAATTAATACGTGTCGTGACCCATATATGTCTCAGACTCGATCACAAATCAAACTATATATATTATTGTAGAATCAACCTCAACCCTGTATAGAGAACTCGATCATTACTACATATAGAGTGTCTATGGTGATTCCAAATAATATATATAGATGCGTCGATATGATATGTCAAAACATTGTATACGTGTCCCGATATTTAAAGTGCGTAAAATAATTACAGAAATTAAATGACGATAAATAAAAGTGCGATAATTAAATTGTGATAAATAAACTACGATAAATAAAATGTAATCAGTTAGCTAGGAACAGTTAGCTGGAACAGTTAGCGTGGATTCTTAACAAAATTTTTCATAGTTAACTTGTTTTTTTCTAACAGATTTTATTTTGTCATATGTTTTCTTTTTATGCCACTTGTTGGATTCTGGGAAGTCAAAATCCAAATATGAAATTGAATGAAAATGGTTATTCTGCGGTGAACGGATACGTATATCGGTGGTTGTAAGTAGGATAGTAAATGACTGTTGAATCAGCTTCGACGAGTGTACAATGTAACTTATTAAGATGAAATCTAATTATTCCTCGGGTATTACCTACCCGTTAAAAAAAATTTCACCATTATTATTTTTTACAAAAGAACTTTTAATTACAATCTTTATGAAAACATATATACATATATATATTTTCTTCAGATGAAATCATGAATTTAATGAGTTAATATGATATTAATATCATTTGCTTTTCGGTTTGAGCTAGAATAAGAAATCTCTAAAACTTTTCGAAACCACATATTCTTCGCAGAATATCAATGAAGTTATGGATCAATACTTCATCGTTCATTATTGTTGGTACTCCTTGGTTTCTATGGTGCGTATGATGTTGATGTTTGTGGGACAGATTATGATGTCGAGACGTGTGATGCGGATGTTGTTTATTAGTGGTGATGATGGTATTTTTGATGTTATTGATGGTGGTGCTGATTATGCTGCTGGTGCCGCTGCTGGTGTTTGCAACCTTCGCACCATGTTCTCCAAAGCCGTCACGCGAGCGCGAAGTTCGTTAACTTCTGCTAGTACACCGGGATGATTGGCGGTTGGAGCGAGCGAATGAACAAGATTTGTAATATGGGATAGTATATAATCGTGACGAGATACTCTAGAAATGAGAGAGAAAATGGTGTTTCGAATAGGTTCGCCGGTAAGTGCTTCAGGTTCATCGCCAAGAGGGCAATTAGGTGGATGGAATGGATCACCTTCTTCTTGTCTCCAGTGATTTAGTATATTACGAACCCATCCCCAATTCGTCCAGAATAGATGATGGGAAATTGGTTGATCCATTCCGGTGACGCTGCTTTCGGAGCCCGAATGGAAATCCATATCGGCATAACTGTCGGAATCTGAAGAATTCGAACTAGATGCGGAATCCATCTTGTATAATGGGGAAAATGAATTTTTGGTATGGAATAGATTATAGGAGTTAGATTTTTACTCTTCAATACATAATTTACATATGTATATATAATACCAAAATCCCGTAAATTACGGAGAATCTTTGAAAAGATATCAGTCAAAGTTCACAATAACAGATATGCTAAGATAAGAATTCGTCTATACACTATCAATGCAGTAAATGCAGTAAAACTTGTCTAGACTTATGAATGATAAGCAGGTAATTTACTAAGGATGATAAGCAGATAATTTCCGACTAGAAATGATAAGCAAAACTTTTGACATGTAGACACGGTCGAAGTCCAGACTCATTAATGCATCCTGACAACTACTAGTTAGACACACTAATACAAGACCTGGTTCGCTACGACCACTGCTCTGATACCAACTGAAAGGACCCGTCCTAATCCACCTGGACGAAGTCATCAACATTTGGTCCCATTGCGATGATCGGCTCCAAGTAATGTCCTTATATTGAGCAAATGCACAGCGGAAGACTTAATTCGTACCTGAGAATAAACATGCTTTAAAGTGTCAACCAAAAGGTTGGTGAGTTCATAGGTTTATCATAACAATCATTTCAATATGTTAATAGACCACAAGATTTTATAATCATAAACATAATACACTTGCAAGTGTATGTAAAGCATTCTAAGTGGTTGAGCACTTGGTAACCATACTTAACATTTAATCAACGTCGCATATTCCCTTTATTATGAAATCTCACTACACCGTACCAAGTGTAGTCACCAAAACGAAGTACTGTGCAACCGTTGAATACTGGTCGTCCAGTCCGGTTGGGGTTGTCAGGCCCGATAGATCTATCAACAGGATTCGCGTTTACAATACCCATGTAAATAGTAGTTACCAAGCTATAGGGAAATATGCCAGTGGTACAACTCAATGTAGAATATATTTTGAAGTACTTGTGTCTATTTTGTAAACATTTATAAAAGCAGCGCATGTATTCTCAGCCCAAAAATATATATTGCAAAAGCAATTAAAAAGGGAGCAAATGAAACTCACTTTTGCCTTGAAGGTATTTAATTCGACTTGGTCTCCGATAGATATCACGAACCTAACCATATATATAATATATCAACATATTTTCTTTTTAAGTAATCGTTACATATATATATACTTTTAATACTTTTAATATTTTCTTAGTCCGTAGTTAGCAGTCCGATGTTAGTGGTCTACAATTAGTTGCTTAAATAAAATAAATAAAGACCCCATCGTATTCGTATTGATCAGAATTAATCTCGACCCATGGTACCATGTTGTCAAATGACGTGTTGCGTACATAAAGTACCGTGTTGTCAAATGACGTGTTGCGTACAATCATGAGGTCTTATGATTAATCTTCTCGTGTTGTTTACGGGTGGTCCTGAAATATATAAAATCAAATCATAAGTAATTATATATAAAATATCATATTAATTAGAAAAGATATGATTAATTTACTTTTTCTCCAAATATTTTTGTAGCTAAACTAGCTTCGGATACCCAATCTTGTTTTAGTCGTAGTTTCTTCATTACAACTCCGTTTTTGTTGGTTCAACTTGCCACTTCCTTGGATCGAGTCAAATTTTAAGAATATGAACTCAAAATACCTTAGTTTGTATTCAAAATCATAGGTTATAGGTCAAACTTTGGTGAAATTTATGAAAGTGACCATTTTCCATCATAAAAACAACATTTAATGATCATTTTTCTAAAAATACTTACACTTAGAGTGAAACCATGAAATTTTTATGTGTTAACATATTCATAAGAAATATCATTTTTCCAGAACATGAACTTCCAATTCAAAGTTCAAGATGGTTTTTAATTATCCAACCCAAAACAGCCCCTGGTTGCACTCCGACGACGTAGATTCAGTTTTTAAGATGTTCTTTGTAAAACCAAGTTATATCTTGTTAGGTTAGCATATCATTATGATATATTACAGGTCTTGAAGTGTTTTAAAAGTCAAGTTAGAAGGATCTATTTAGTTTGCGAACAAGTTTGAAATCATTCAAACTATGTTCTTGTTGTTAAAATTTTATACCACAAAATAAGATAGCTATATGAATATGAATTGAATAAGATTATGAACAAGGTTACTACCTCAAGTTACTTGGACAAAGTTACTGCAAAAGATAAGAAATAATCTTGGAATCAAAGAGTGGTGGAGTTAGATCAAAAGGTTGAAAGTAAACTTCTTCAAATGGGTGGTTATTTTGATATGTTCTTGAAAGAGTTTTCTTATGGTGTTTAAGGCTTGTAATTAAAGCTAAATGATGGGGAAAATGCTTGGAGATGATCAAGTATGAAGTTAGGAGTATTTTGAGAGAGAAATGAGGGTGTAGGTATGAGAAAATGGAGTGAAGAAATGGTGTTCATTTATAAAAACGTTTTTAGTTTATAAAGAAAGAAAAGGATTCCTAATTTTGTTTTCTTACTAATAATTCATACTACTTGACAAATTCTAGTTACCTCATATCTAGGGCAGTAATAATGTTGATTAGGATGTTGATTTGATGTGTATATACCAATAGTAAATACATATAGAAGCTGGGTATGATACGGGTACATATACCCTAGATATACGTATAGAAATCTTGAGGAAACGGAGCGAGAATTCAAATATAGCTATCTTTTGTGAATATACTTATATTTTTTATGTATTTAAGTCCTTACAAAGTGCTTAAATACATTATATATACGATACATGTATAAGCATTATAGATTATAAGTATATATATCAAAGAATGTTACGTATAGTTATCGTTTTGAAAACTTAAGTTAGTAGTTTCAAAATATCCTTATAACTCATTGTCATTAGTACACAATGAGATATTAAACTATCCTTACATCATGTTAAATATATATAAATACATATATATACACAAACGTATAATTATCGTATGTTATATAGTTCGTGATATCATCGGTCATATTGGACGGTCAAACGTTGTGTAAAACTCTTTTCAAAAACACAAGTCTCAACAATTTGGATTGCTTATCATGTTGGTATGGTTTAATTTATGTAAATATTAATCTCATAAGTATAATTTGGTCGGAAAATTCCGGGTCATTACAATACAATATTTTACAAACTTACAATACCGCTTATTTTACATAAAGCATGAAATATAGCACACAATAACTTTGATACAAGATAGTTGTGAAGATAATTCTAGCTAGTACACAAGTCGTTCAGCAAAGGCAATAAAGACACGTAATTCATACGTCCAGAAACAAGTCATGCATTCTGGTTTTACTAGGACTACTTCCCATCCTTGGTCTGGTGGAACATAACCGTTATAGCCGTTGATAAGACAGCGTGTTGTAACGTCGTCATAGGGACGATGGTTACGTAATGACCAACAGTCTCGTAATAACCTAAAAACCTCATTTCTTACCCCAATTACCAACTCCGTCACTTGTGGAAACGTTTTGTTTAATAGTTGTAGCCCGATGTTCTTTTTCTCACTTTGGTGAGAAGCGAACATTACTAACCCGTAAGCATAGTATGCTTCTTTATGTTGCATGTTAGCCGCTTTTTCTAAATCACGAAGTCCTATATTCGGATATATTGAGTCAAAATAATTTCTTAACCCGTTGCGTAAAATAGCATTTGGGTTCCCCGCAATATATGCGTCAAAGTAAACACATCGTAACTTATGGATTTCCCAATGTGATATCCCCCATCTTTCAAACGAAAGCCTTTTATAAACCAAGGCATTCTTGGAACGTTCTTCGAATGTCTTACAAACTGATTTTGCCATAAATAGTTGTGCCGAGGAATTCTGACCGGCTCTAGACAAGATTTCATCAATCATGTCTCCGGGTAAGTCTTCTAAAATATTGGGTTGTCTATCCATTTTGTGTTTTTATACTGTAAAATAGACAAGAGTTAGATTCATAAAAAAATACTTATTAATACAAGCAATTTTTACATATATCATAAAGCATAAGCACACTATATTACATATATTATACCACACGAATACAACTATCTTATTCCGACTCGCTCGTTTCTTCTTCTTCGGTTTTGGTTCGTTTTGCCAAGTTTCTAGGGATATATGATGTTCCCCTAATACTAGCTGTCGTTTTCCACAACGGTTTAGAAAAACCTGGTGGTTTAGAGGTTCCCGGGTCATTGTTACAACTTAAGGACTTCGGGGGTTGACGATACATACAAAGTTCATCGGGGTTAGAATTAGATTTCTCTATTTTTATGCCCTTTCCCTTATTGTTCTCTTTTGCCTTTTTAAATTCAGTTGGGGTAATTTCTATAACATCATCGGAATCCTCGTCGGGATCCGATTCATCGGAGAATTGGTAATCCTCCCAATATTTTGCTTCCTTGGCGGAAACACCGTTGACCATAATTAACTTTGGTCGGTTGGTTGAGGATTTTCTTCTACTTAACCGTTTTATTATTTCCCCCACTGGTTCTTCTTCCGGTTCCAATTCTTCTTCCTGTTCCGATTCTTCTTCTGGTTCCGACTCTTCTTCCGGTTCCTCTTCGGGAGCTGGTGAATCAGTCCAATATATATTCGACTCTTCATTATTATTAGGTGAGTCAATGGGATTTGTGCTAGAGGTAGACATCTATCACACAATATCAAACATGTTAAGAGATTAATATATCACATAATATATACATGTTAATAATATATAGTTTCCAACAAAAATGTTAAGCAATCATTTTTAAAGAAAACACGGTCGAAGTCCAGACTCACTAATGCATCCTAACAAACTCGATAAGACACACTAATGCAAATTTTCTGGTTCTCTAAGACCAACGCTCGGATTCCAACTGAAATGTCCCGTTCTTATTGATTAAAAACGTTCCATATTAATTGATTTCGTTGCGAGGTTTTGACCTCTATATGAGACGTTTTTCAAAGACTGCATTCATTTTTAAAACAAACATAACCTTTATTTCATAAATAAAGGTTTAAAAAGCTTTACGTAGATTATCAAATAATGATAATCTAAAATATCCTGTTTACACACGACCATTACATAATGGTTTACAATACAAATATGTTACATCGAAATCAGTTTCTTGAATGCAGTTTTTACACAATATCATACAAACATGGACTCCAAATCTTGTCCTTAATTTAGCATGCAACAGCGGAAGCTCTTAGTATTCACCTGAGAATAAACATGCTTTAAACGTCAACAAAAATGTTGGTGAGTTATAGGTTTAACCTATATATATCAAATCGTAACAATAGACCACAAGATTTCATAGTTCAATACACATCCCATACATAGAGATAAAAATCATTCATATGGTGAACACCTGGTAACCGACATTAACAAGATGCATATTTAAGAATATCCCCATCACTCCGGGACACCCTTCGGATATGATATAAATTTCGAAGTACTAAAGCATCCGGTACTTTGGATGGGGTTTGTTAGGCCCAATAGATCTATCTTTAGGATTCGCGTCAATTAGGGTGTCTGTTCCCTAATTCTTAGATTACCAGACTTAATAAAAAGGGGCATATTCGATTTCGATAATTCAACCATAGAATGTAGTTTCACGTACTTGTGTCTATTTTGTAAATCATTTATAAAACCTACATGTATTCTCATCCCAAAAATATTAGATTTTAAAAGTGGGGCTATAACTCACTTTCACAGATTTTTACTTCGTCGGGAAGTAAGACTTGGCCACTGGTTGATTCACGAACCTATAACAATATATACATATATATCAAAGTATGTTCAAAATATATTTACAATACTTTTAATATATTTTGATGTTTTAAGTTTATTAAGTCAGCTGTCCTCGTTAGTAACCTACAACTAGTTGTCCACAGTTAGATGTACAGAAATAAATCGATAAATATTATCTTGAATCAATCTACGACCCAGTGTATATGTATCTCAGTATTGATCACAACTCAAACTATATATATTTTGAAATCAACCTCAACCCTATATAGCTAACTCCAACATTCACATATAGAGTGTCTATGGTTGTTCCGAAATATATATAGATGTGTCGACATGATAGGTCGAAACATTGTATACGTATCTATGGTATCTCAAGATTACATAATATACAATACAAGTTGATTAAGTTATGGTTGGAATAGATTTGTTACCAATTTTCACGTAACTAAAATGAGAAAAATTATCCAATCTTGTTTTACCCATAACTTCTTCATTTTAAATCCGTTTGAGTGAATCAAATTGCTATGATTTCATATTGAACTCTATTTTATGAATCTAAACAGAAAAATTATAGGTTTATAGTCGGAAAAATAAGTTACAAGTCATTTTTGTAAAGGTAGTCATTTCAGTCGAAAGAACGACGTCTAGATGACCATTTTAGAAAACATACTTCCACTTTGAGTTTAACCTTAATTTTTGGATATAGTTTCATGTTCATAATAAAAATCATTTTCCCAGAATAAAAACTTTTAAATCAAAGTTTATCATAGTTTTTAATTAACTAACCCAAAACATCCCGCGGTGTTACTACGACGGCGTAAATCCGGTTTTACGGTGTTTTTCGTGTTTCCAGGTTTTAAATCATTAAGTTAGCATATCATATAGATATAGAACATGTGTTTAGTTGATTTTAAAAGTCAAGTTAGAAGGATTAACTTTTATTTGCGAACAAGATTAGAATTAACTAAACTATGTTCTAGTGATTACAAGTTTAAACCTTCGAATAAGATAGCTTTATATGTATGAATCGAATGATGTTATGAACATCATTACTACCTCAAGTTCCTTGGATAAACCTACTGGAAATGATAAAAATAGATCTAGCTTCAAAGGATCCTTGGATGGCTTGAAAGTACTTGAAGCAGAATCATGACACGAAAACAATTTCAAGTAAGATTTCCACTCGAAATAAGATTGTTATAGTTATAGAAATTGAATTAAAGTTTGAATATGATTATTACCTTGTATTAGAAAGATAACCTACTGTAAGTAACAAAGGTTTCTTGATCTTGGATGATTACTTGGAATGGATTTAGAAAACTTGGAAGTAAACTTGCAATCTTGGAAGTATTCTTGATTTTATGAAACTAGAATTTTTGGAATTTATGAAGAACACTTAGAACTTGAAGATAGAACTTGAGAGAGATCAATTAGATGAAGAAAATTGAAGAATGAAAGTGTTTTTAGGTGTTTTTGGTCGTTGGTGTATGGATTAGATATAAAGGATATGTAATTTTGTTTTCATGTAAATAAGTCATGAATGATTACTCATATTTTTGTAATTTTATGAGATATTTCATGCTAGTTGCCAAATGATGGTTCCTACATGTGTTATGTGACTCACATGGGATGCTAAGAGCTGATCATTGGAGTGTATATACCAATAGTACCTACATCTAAAAGCTGTGTATTGTACGAGTACGAATACGGGTGCATACGAGTAGAATTGTTGATGAAACTGAACGAGGATGTAATTGTAAGCATTTTTGTTAAGTAGAAGTATTTTGATAAGTGTCTTGAAGTCTTTCAAAAGTGTATGAATACATATTAAAACACTACATGTATATACATTTTAACTGAGTCGTTAAGTCATCGTTAGTCGTTACATGTAAATGTTGTTTTGAAACCTTTAGGTTAACGATCTTGTTGAATGTTGTTAACCCAATGTTTATAATATCAAAAGAGATTTTAAATTATTATATTATCATGATATTATGATGTACGAATATATCTTAATATGATATATATACATTAAATGTCGTTACAACGATAATCGTTACATATATGTCTCGTTTCAAAATCATTAAGTTAGTAGTCTTGTTTTTACATATGTAGTTCATTGTTAATATACTTAATGATATGTTTACTTATCATAATATCATGTTAACTATATATATAACCATATATATATGTCATCATATAGTTTTTACAAGTTTTAACGTTCGTGAATCACCGGTCAACTTGGGTGGTCAATTGTCTATATGAAACCTATTTCAATTAATCAAGTCTTAACAAGTTTGATTGCTTAACATGTTGGAAACACTTAATCATGTAAATAACAATTTCATTTAATATATATATAAACATGGAAAAGTTCGGGTCACTACACTTTGTGGGTTCCACATCCGCACTCGCGGAGGTCTGGAATCCCAGACCAGATAAACTGGTTGAAAGACCAGTTTCCACACACCCCATCCCATTTTATTTTTCTGCGAAAAAACCCACAAAACCACTCTCAAATTCGCGATTTTTCACCGTTAAACATCAAATTTTTTGCTAAAATCATGTTGAGAAGGATGCTACCAAGAATTTTCTCAAGGAAATCGGTAATTTCTACATCTAAACACCCTTTAATTCGGATTATTAGTGTTTTTGAACAAAAATATACCTATTTTGATTTTGATGATTTCTAGTATAATTGTGCTTAAATTGATTGTATATTATGCTTGTATAACCTAGATTGATGCCATTTAACATGATTAGAAGCCTTAAACTTCAAATTTTGAGTAATCTAGGGTTTGTGTTCTTGAGCAAAATTGGGGCTTTTTGATATAAATGGGTTATGGCCGAATTTTGATGTTAGTTTATACTAAATTGAGTAGTGTAACATGTTTAGGTTGCTAAATGATTAAAACTTTGATCCTAAACATGATTTTCAAGTATTAAAGTAGACTTTTTGAAAGAAAAAAAATGCATGAACTCAATTTAATTGATATGAAGGCCATTTGGAACTTGTTTAATTGCTAGTAATGATTATTTTGGCATGTTATTTGAGATAAAAGCTAAAGAACATTGTATACATTCTCATATTTGTTCATTTATAAAAGTGTAGAATTGTTAATGTTATGAAAATGCGTATAAAGTTTAATATGGATTAAACATGTCATTATGATTGTTTTGGTTTATGATTTTGCTAACACTAATGCATATTTGGATGCACAAAAATTGTGTTTAATGTGTTTTGCAGACTGAAAGGGGTGAATCTTCATCCGCATCTCAGGCTCACAATGCTCCTCCTGAGAATGCAGAAGAACAGGAGATTAATGACCAATATAGACAAGATCTACCGCATCAATTCATTTCATATTCAAATATAGAATTGGCAGATTTACATCCTAATTTAAGGTTTGATCGACATTGGATAGATTATCCAAAATACCAGAGGAACTTGCACACACTTCAGTCTAATGTTGTTGAAGTACCTAGAGTAATAGATTAGGAACCGTTAGAAACAGTTGGATTGGTCGGTCCAATCATAGAATTACTTACACAAAGGTATGGTAATTCTACTTTTACTGATTGGGAACGTTTGTTTAATATACGTAGGCGTGTATATAGAGAATGGTGTGTAGAATTATTATGTAGTGTTGAAATAAATGATCGGGTATCTACCTTAACCGATCATAGTTTTATTAGATTTTTATTAGGAGGTGTGATGCGCCATATGTCTCTACTAGACATGGCTCAGGCTTTGTGTATATATACGCCTGAGGAACTAGCATCTGCTGATTGTTAAAGGTTGATAGTTGAGGGTAGGAGGGTTGATGAGAATTTTGATATGAATGGTGTATGGAGTAGAATGACTAGGCATAACCGATTTCGTGGGGGGAATAACTCTTATACTGATATTGATAGAGCTGAGCTAAGAGTAATCCATAGGTTCTTAGCAAACTCGATTACACAGCGAGGTAAGAACAAAGAGAAAGTAAATGAGAATGATTTATTTTATCTCATGTGTATTCGAGACCCACAGAGCGCTGTGAGTATACCTTATTGTGTGGGTTATTATTTATCATCTATAGTTAAGAGTATACGGCCTAATTGTATAATAGGAGGTGGTATCTTTGTTACTTTAATTGCTGAGTATATTGGTGTCGATAGAAATCGGGGGGGATTAATAATTGCAGTGTAGTGACCCGAACTTTTCCATGTTTATATATATTAATTGAGATTGATATTTACATGATTAAATGTTTCCAACATGTTAAGCAATCAAACTTGTTAAGACTTGATTAATTGAAATAGGTTTCATATAGACAATTGACCACCCAAGTTGACCGGTGATTCACGAACGTTAAAACTTGTAAAAACTATATGATGACATATATATAGTTATATATATAGTTAACATGATATTATGATAAGTAAACATATCATTAAGTATATTAACAATGAACTACATATGTAAAAACAAGACTACTAACTTAATGATTTTGAAACGAGACATATATGTAACGATTATCGTTGTAACAACATTTAATGTATATATATCATATTAAGAGATATTCGTACATCATAATATCATGATAATATAATAATTTAAAATCTCTTTTTATATTATAAACATTGGGTTAACAACATTTAACAAGATCGTTAACCTAAAGGTTTCAAAACAACATTTACATGTAACGACTAACGATGACTTAACGACTCAGTTAAAATGTATATACATGTAGTATTTTAATATGTATTCATACACTTTTGAAAGACTTCAAGACACTTATCAAAATACTTATACTTAACAAAAATGCTTACAATTACATCCTCGTTCAGTTTCATCAACAATTCTACTCGTATGCACCCGTATTCGTACTCGTACAATACACAGCTTTTAGATGTATGTACTATTGGAATATACACTCTAATGATCAGCTCTTAGCAGCCCATGTGAGTCACCTAACACATGTGGGAACCATCATTTGGCAACTAGCATGAAATATCTCATAAAATTACAAAAATATGAGTAATCATTCATGACTTATTTACATGAAAACAAAATTACATATCCTTTATATCTAATCCATACACCAACGACCAAAAACACCTACAAACACTTTCATTCTTCAATTTTCTTCATCTAATTGATCTCTCTCAATTTCTATCTTCAAGTTCTAAGTGTTCTTCATAAATTCCAAAAGTTCTAGTTTCATAAAATCAAGAATACTTTCAAGTTTGCTAGCTCACTTCCAATCTTGTAAGTTGATCATCCAACCTTAAGAAATCTTTGTTTCTTACAGTAGGTTATCATTCTAATACAAGGTAATAATCATATTCAAACTTTGGTTCAATTTCTATAACTATAACAATCTTATTTCAAGTGATGATCTTACTTGAACTTGTTTTCGTGTCATGATTCTGCTTCAAGAACTTCGAGCCATCCAAGGATCCGTTGAAGCTAGATCCATTTTTCTCTTTTCCAGTAGGTTTATCCAAGGAACTTAAGGTAGTAATGATGTTCATAACATCATTCGATTCATACATATAAAGCTATCTTATTCGAAGGTTTAAACTTGTAATCACTAGAACATAGTTTAGTTAATTCTAAACTTGTTCGCAAACAAAAGTTAATCCTTCTAAATTGACTTTTAAAATCAACTAAACACATGTTCTATATCTGTATGATATGCTAACTTAATGATTTAAAACCTGGAAACGCGAAAAACACCGTAAAACCGGATTTACGCCGTCGTAGTAACACCGCGGGCTGTTTTGGGTTAGTTAATTAAAAACTATGATAAACTTTGATTTAAAAGTTTTTATTCTGAGAAAATGATTTTTATTATGAACATGAAACTATATCCAAAAATTATGGTTAAACTCAAAGTGGAAGTATGTTTTCTAAAATGGTCATCTAGACGTCGTTCTTTCAACTGAAATGACTACCTTTACAAAAACGACTTGTAACTTATTTTTCCTACTATAAACCTATACTTTTTCTGTTTAGATTCATAAAATATAGTTCAATATGAAACCATAGCAATTTGATTCACTCAAAACGGATTTAAAATGAAGAAGTTATGGGTAAAACAAGATTGGATAATTTTTCTCATTTTAGCTACGTGAAAATTGGTAACAAATCTATTCCAACCATAACTTAATCAACTTGTATTGTATATTATGTAATCTTGAGATACCATAGACACGTATACAATGTTTCGACCTATCATGTCGACACATCTATATATATTTCGGAACAACCATAGACACTCTATATGTGAATGTTGGAGTTAGCTATACAGGGTTGAGGTTGATTCCAAAATATATATAGTTTGAGTTGTGATCAATACTGAGATACGTATACACTGGGTTGTGGATTGATTCAAGATAATATTTATCGATTTATTTCTGTACATCTAACTGTGGACAACTAGTTGTAGGTTACTAACGAGGACAGCTGATTTAATAAACTTAAAACATCAAAATATATTAAAAGTGTTGTAAATATATTTTGAACATACTTTGATATATATGTATATATTGTTATAGGTTCGTGAATCAACCAGTGGCCAAGTCTTACTTCCCGACGAAGTAAAAATCTGTGAAAGTGAGTTATAGTCCCACTTTTAAAATCTAATATTTTTGGGATGAGAATACATGCAGGTTTTATAAATGATTTACAAAATAGACACAAGTACGTGAAACTATATTCTATGGTTGAATTATCGAAATCGAATATGCCCCTTTTTATTAAGTCTGGTAATCTAAGAATTAGGGAACAGACACCCTAATTGACGCGAATCCTAAAGATAGATCTATTGGGCTTAACAAACCCCATCCAAAGTACCGGATGCTTTAGTACTTCGAAATTTATATCATATCCGAAGGGTGTCCCGGAATGATGGGGATATTCTTATATATGCATCTTGTTAATGTCGGTTACCAGGTGTTCACCATATGAATGATTTTTATCTCTATGTATGGGATGTGTATTGAAATATGAAATCTTGTGGTCTATTATTATGATTTGATATATATAGGTTAAACCTATAACTCACCAACATTTTTGTTGACGTTTTAAGCATGTTTAGTCTCAGGTGATTATTAAGAGCTTCCGCTATCGCATACTTAAATAAGGACGAGATTTGGAGTCCATGCTTGTATGATATTGTGTAAAAACTGCATTCAAGAAACTTATTTTGTTGTAACATATTTGTATTGTAAACCATTATGTAATGGTCGTGTGTAAACAGGATATTTTAGATTATCATTATTTGATAATCTACATAAAGCTTTTTAAACCTTTATTGATGAAATAAAGGTTATGGTTTGTTTTAAAATGAATGCAGTCTTTGAAAAACGTCTCATATAGAGGTCAAAACCTCGCAACGAAATCAATTAATATGGAACGTTTTTAATCAATAAGAACGGGACATTTCAGTTGGTATCCGAGCGTTGGTCTTAGAGAACCAAAATTTGGCATTAGTGTGTCTTATCGAGTTTGTTAGGATGTATTAGTGAGTCTGGACTTCGACCGTGTTTACTTGAAAAATGATTGCTTAACAAATTTTGTTGGAAACTATATATTTTTAACATGTGAATATTATGTGATATATTAATCTCTTAACTCGTTTGATATTATGTGATAGATGTCTACCTCTAGAACAAGTCCCATTGACTCACCTAATAATAATGAAGAGTCAAATGTAAATTGGAATGATTCGTGGACTGATTCACAAGTTCCCGAAGAGGAACCGGAAGAAGAGTCGGAACCGGAAGAAGAATCGGAACCGGAAGAAGAGTCGGAACCGGATGAAGAAATAGAACCGGTGGGGGAAGTAATAAAACGGTTAAGTAAAAGAAAATCCTCAACCAACCGACCAAGGTTAATTATGGTCAATGGTGTTTCCGCCAAGGAAGCAAAATATTGGGAGGATTACCAATTCTCTAATGAATCGGATTCCGACGAGAATTCCGATGATGTTATAGAAATTACCCCAACTGAATTTAAAAAGGCAAAAGAAAATAATAAGGAAAAGGGCATAAAAATAGAGAAATCTAATTCCAACCCCGATGAACTTTATATGTATCGTCAACCCCCGAAGTCCTTAAGTTGTAACAATGACCCGGGAACCTCTAAACCACCAGGTTTTTCTAAACCAATGTGGAAAACGACGGCTCGTATTAGGGGAACATCATATATCCCTAGAAACTTGGCAAAACGAACCAAAACCGAAGAAGAAGAAACAAGCGAGTCGGAATAAGATAGTTGTATTCGTGTGGTGTAATATATGTAATATAGTGTGCTTATGCTTTATGATATATGTAAAAATTGTTTGTATTAATAAGTATTTTTTTTTATGAATCTAACTCTTGTCTATTTTACAGTATAAAAACACAAAATGGATAGACAACCCAATATTTTAAGAGACCTACCCGGAGACATGATTGATGAAATCTTGTCTAGAGTCGGTCAGAATTCTTTGGCACAACTATTTAAGGCGAGATCAGTTTGTAAGACATTCGAAGAACGTTCCAAGAATGCCTTGATTTATAAAAGGCTTTCGTTCGAAAGATGGGGGATATCACATTGGGAAATCCATAAGTTACGATGTGTTTACTTTGACGCATATATTGCGGGGAACCCAAATGCTATTTTACGCAATGGGTTAAGAAATTATTTTGACTCAATATATCCGAATATTAGACTTCGTGATTTAGAAAAAGCGGCTAACATGTAACATAAAGAAGCATGTTATGCTTACGGATTAGTAATGTTCGCTTCTCACCAAAGTGAGAACAAGAACATCGGGCTACAACTATTAAACAAAACGTTCCCACAAGTGACGGAGTCGGTAATTGGGGTAAGAAATGAGGTTTTTAGATTGTTACGGGACTGTTGGACATTACGTAACCCTCGTCCCTTTGACGACGTTACAACACGCTGTCTTATCAACGGCCATAACGGTTATGTTCCACAAGACCAAGGATGGGAAGTAATCCTAGTAAAACCAGAATGCATGACTTGTTTCTGGACATATGAATTACGTGTCTTTATTGCCATTGCTGAACGACTTGTGTACTAGCTAGAATTATCTTCACAACCATCTTGTATCAAATTTATTGTGTGCTATATTTCATGCTATATGTAAAATAAACGGTATCGTAAATTTGTAAAATATTGTGTAAAAGTTTGAACGCGAAATATTATTATAATCAGTTTTTCATATAGAATTGTAATAGTTGAATTGTATATTAGCTACTAAGTATGAACTTAACGGGTAGGTACTACCCGAATTTAAACTTATAAAACGCTAATATGAAGAAAAAGCTTTTATAAATGAGTTCATATTATGCTACGAAATACTATTAACTACTCTTAATATTCTGTATGATTAACTTGTTCCATTTGACTATTTTGAAGGAAATGGCACCGACTACTCGACACACCATGAATATGAATGAAGAGGAATTCCGTACTTTTCTAGCTTCAAACATAGCCGCAGTACAGGCTGCGCTACATACCAACAATAACCTTGGATCTGGCAGTATAGGAAATTGTGTAGGATGCACCTACAAAGAATTCACTGCCTGCAAACCTTTGGAATTTGATGGAACCGAAGGACCGATCGGATTGAAACGGTGGACCGAGAAGGTCGAATCGGTGTTTGCCATAAGTAAGTGTACTGAAGAGGACAAAGTGAAGTACGCTACGCATACCTTCACAGGTTCTGCGTTAACATGGTGGAATACCTATCTAGAGCAAGTGGGACAAGACGATGCGTACGCACTACCGTGGTCAGCATTCAAGCACTTGATGAACGAGAAGTACCGTCCCAGAACCGAGGTCAATAAGCTCAAGACAGAACTTAGAGGGTTACGAACCCAAGGATTTGATATTACCACGTATGAAAGACGATTCACAGAATTGTGCCTATTGTGTCCGGGAGCATTCGAAGATGAGGAAGAGAAGATCGACGCGTTTGTGAAAGGATTACCGGAAAGAATCCAAGAAGATATAAGTTCACACGAGCCCGCCTCCATACAACAGGCATGTAGAATGCCTCACAAACTAGTGAACCAGATTGAAGAAAGAATTAAAGAACAGACTGCTGAAGAGGCCAATGTAAAGCAAGTCAAAAGAAAGTGGGAGGAAAACGGTGATAAGAATCACCAATACAACAACAACAGCAATTACAACAATAATCGCAACAATTATCCCAACAATCGCAACATCAATCGCAACTACAACAAACGGCCCAACAACAACAACAACAACAACAGCAACTACAACAATCATCCCAACAACAATAATAACCGCAACAACAACAACAATCAGAAGCAGCTATGCCAAAGGTGTGAAAAGTATCACTCGGGGTTCTGCACCAAATTTTGCAACAAGTGTAAAAGAAATGGTCATAGCGCGGCGAAGTGTGAGGTCTACGGACCAGGGGTTAATAGAACGAAAGGAACAAATGGTGTCGGAACGAGTAATGGCGGAGCAAGTAGTGTCGGAGCAAGTTATGCCAATGTAGCTTGTTATAAATGTGGAAAACCAGGCCACATTATTAGAAATTGCCCGAACCAGGAGAACACGAATGGACAAGGTCGCGGAAGAGTTTTCAATATTAATGCGGCAGAGGCACAGGAAGACCCGGAGCTTGTTACGGGTACGTTTCTTATTGACAATAAACCTGCTTACGTTTTATTTGATTCGGGTGCAGATAGAAGCTATATGAGTAGAGATTTTCATGCTAAATTAAGTTGTCCATTGACGCCTTTGGATAGTAAATTTTTACTCGAATTAGCAAATGGTAAATTAATTTCAGCAGATAATATATGTCGGAATCGAGAAATTAAACTGGTTAGCGAAACATTTAAGATTGATTTGATACCAGTAGAGTTAGGGAGTTTTGATGTGATAATCGGTATGGACTGGTTGAAAGAAGTGAAAGCAGAGATCGTTTGTTACAAAAATGCAATTCGCATTATACGAGAAAAAGGAAAACCCTTAATGGTGTACGGAGAAAAGGGCAACACGAAGCTACATCTTATTAGTAATTTGAAGGCACAAAAACTAATAAGAAAAGGTTGCTATGCTGTTCTAGCACACGTCGAGAAAGTACAAACTGAAGAAAAGAGCATCAATGATGTTCCCGTCGCAAAAGAATTTCCCGATGTATTTCCGAAAGAATTACCGGGATTACCCCCACATCGATCCGTTGAATTTCAAATAGATCTTGTACCAGGAGCTGCACCAATAGCTCGTGCTCCTTACAGACTCGCACCCAGCGAGATGAAAGAACTACAAAGCCAATTACAAGAACTTTTAGAGCGTGGTTTCATTCGACCAAGCACATCACCGTGGGGAGCTCCTATTTTGTTTGTCAAGAAGAAAGATGGTACATTCAGGTTGTGAATCGACTACCGAGAGTTGAACAAACTTACCATCAAGAACCGCTACCCACTACCGAGAATCGATGACTTATTTGATCAACTACAAGGCTCGTCTGTTTATTCAAAGATTGACTTACGTTCCGGGTATCATCAAATGCGGGTGAAAGAAGATGATATTCCAAAGACTGCTTTCAGAACACGTTACGGTCATTACGAGTTTATGGTCATGCCGTTTGGTTTAACTAATGCACCAGCTGTGTTCATGGACCTTATGAATCGAGCGTGTGGACCATACCTTGACAAGTTTGTCATTGTTTTCATTGATGGCATACTTATTTACTCAAAGAATGACCAAGAACACGGTGAACATTTGAGAAAGGTGTTAGAAGTATTGAGGAAGGAAGAATTGTACGCTAAGTTTTCAAAGTGTGCATTTTGGTTGGAAGAAGTTCAATTCCTCGGTCACATAGTGAACAAAGAAGGTATTAAGGTGGATACGGCAAAGATAGAAACTGTTGAAAAGTGGGAAACCCCGAAAACTCCGAAACACATATGCCAGTTTTTAGGACTAGCTGGTTACTACAGAAGGTTCATCCAAGACTTTTCCAGAATAGCAAAACCCTTAACTGCATTAACGCATAAAGGGAAGAAATTTGAATGGAATGATGAACAAGAGAAAGCGTTTCAGTTATTGAAGAAAAAGCTAACTACGGCACCTATATTGTCATTGCCTGAAGGGAATGATGATTTTGTGATTTATTGTGACGCATCAAATCAAGGTCTCGGTTGTGTATTAATGCAACGAACGAAGGTGATTACTTATGCGTCTAGACAATTGAAGATTCACGAACAAAATTATACGACGCATGATTTGGAATTAGGCGCGGTTGTTTTTGCATTAAAGACTTGGAGGCACTACTTATATGGGGTCAAAAGTATTATATATACCGACCACAAAAGTCTTCAACACATATTTAATCAGAAACAACTGAATATGAGGCAGCGTAGGTGGATTGAATTATTGAATGATTATGACTTTGAGATTCGTTACCACCCGGGGAAGGCAAATGTGGTAGCCGATGCCTTGAGCAGGAAGGACAGAGAACCCATTCGAGTAAAATCTATGAATATAATGATTCATAATAACCTTACTACTCAAATAAAGGAGGCGCAACAAGGAGTTTTAAAAGAGGGAAATTTAAAGGATGAAATACCCAAAGGATCGGAGAAGCATCTTAATATTCGGGAAGACGGAACCCGGTATAGGGCTGAAAGGATTTGGGTACCAAAATTTGGAGATATGAGAGAAATGGTACTTAGAGAAGCTCATAAAGCCAGATACTCAATACATCCTGGAACGGGGAAGATGTACAAGGATCTCAAGAAACATTTTTGGTGGCCGGGTATGAAAGCCGATGTTGCTAAATACGTAGGAGAATGTTTGACGTGTTCTAAGGTCAAAGCTGAGCATCAGAAACCATCAGGTCTACTTCAACAACCCGAAATCCCGGAATGGAAATGGGAAAACATTACCATGGATTTCATCACAAAATTGCCAAGGACTGCAAGTGGTTTTGATACTATTTGGGTAATAGTTGATCGTCTCACCAAATCAGCACACTTCCTGCCAATAAGAGAAGATGACAAGATGGAGAAGTTAGCACGACTGTATTTGAAGGAAGTCATCTCCAGGCATGGAATACCAATCTCTGTTATCTCTGATAGGGATGGCAGATTTATTTCAAGATTCTGGCAGACATTGCAGCAAGCATTAGGAACTCGTCTAGACATGAGTACTGCCTATCATCCACAAACTGATGGGCAGAGCGAAAGGACGATACAAATGCTTGAAGACATGCTACGAGCATGTGTTATTGATTTTGGAAACAGTTGGGATCGACATCTACCGTTAGCAGAATTTTCCTACAACAACAGCTACCATTCAAGTATTGAGATGGCGCCGTTTAAAGCACTTTATGGTAGAAAGTGCAGGTCTCCGATTTGTTGGAGTGAAGTGGGGGATAGACAGATTACGGGTCCGGAGATTATACAAGAAACTACCGAGAAGATCATCCAAATTCAACAACGGTTGAAAACCGCCCAAAGTCGACAAAAGGGCTACGCTGACATTAAAAGAAAAGATATAGAATTTGAAATTGGAGAGATGGTCATGCTTAAAGTTGCACCTTGGAAAGGCGTTGTTCAATTTGGTAAACGAGGGAAATTAAATCCAAGGTATATTGGACCATTCAAGATTATTGATCGTGTCGGACCAGTAGCTTACCGACTTGAGTTACCTCAACAACTCGCGGCTGTACATAACACTTTCCACGTCTCGAATTTGAAGAAATGTTTTGCTAAAGAAGATCTCACTATTCCGTTAGATGAAATCCAAATCAACGAAAAACTTCAATTCATCGAAGAACCCGTCGAAATAATGGATCGTGAGGTTAAAAGACTTAAGCAAAACAAGATACCAATTGTTAAGGTTCGATGGAATGCTCGTAGAGGACCTGAGTTCACCTGGGAGCGTGAAGATCAGATGAAGAAGAAATACCCGCATCTATTTCCAGAAGATTCGTCAACACCTTCAACAGCTTAAAATTTCGGGACGAAATTTATTTAACGGGTAGGTACTGTAGTGACCCGAACTTTTCCATGTTTATATATATTAATTGAGATTGATATTTACATGATTAAATGTTTCCAACATGTTAAGCAATCAAACTTGTTAAGACTTGATTAATTGAAATAGGTTTCATATAGACAATTGACCACCCAAGTTGACCGGTGATTCACGAACGTTAAAACTTGTAAAAACTATATGATGACATATATATAGTTATATATATAGTTAACATGATATTATGATAAGTAAACATATCATTAAGTATATTAACAATGAACTACATATGTAAAAACAAGACTACTAACTTAATGATTTTGAAACGAGACATATATGTAACGATTATCGTTGTAACGACATTTAATGTATATATATCATATTAAGAGATATTCGTACATCATAATATCATGATAATATAATAATTTAAAATCTCTTTTTATATTATAAACATTGGGTTAACAACATTTAACAAGATCGTTAACCTAAAGGTTTCAAAACAACATTTACATGTAACGAATAACGATGACTTAACGACTCAGTTAAAATGTATATACATGTAGTATTTTAATATGTATTCATACACTTTTGAAAGACTTCAAGACACTTATCAAAATACTTATACTTAACAAAAATGCAAACTTAATCAAACAAAAGTTAATCCTTCTAAATTGACTTTTAAAATCAACTAAACACATGTTCTATATCTGTATGATATGCTAACTTAATGATTTAAAACCTGGAAACACGGAAAACACCGTAAAACCGGATTTACGCCGTCGTAGTAACACCGCGGGCTGTTTTGGGTTAGTTAATTAAAAACTATGATAAACTTTGATTTAAAAGTTGTTATTCTGAGAAAATGATTTTTATTATGAACATGAAACTATATCCAAAAATTATGGTTAAACTCAAAGTGGAAGTATGTTTTCTAAAATGGTCATCTAGACGTCGTTCTTTCGACTGAAATGACTACCTTTACAAAAACGACTTGTAACTTATTTTTCCGACTATAAACCTATACTTTTTCTATTTAGATTCATAAAATATAGTTCAATATGAAACCATAGCAATTTGATTCACTCAAAACGGATTTAAAATGAAGAAGTTATGGGTAAAACAAGATTGGATAATTTTTCTCATTTTAGCTACGTGAAAATTGGTAACAAATCTATTCCAACCATAACTTAATCAACTTGTATTGTATATTATGTAATCTTGAGATACCATAGACACGTATACAATGTTTCGACCTATCATGTCGACACATCTATATATATTTCGGAACAACCATAGACACTCTATATGTGAATGTTGGAGTTAGCTATACAGGGTTGAGGTTGATTCCAAAATATATATAGTTTGAGTTGTGATCAATACTGAGATACGTATACACTGGGTCGTGGATTGATTCAAGATAATATTTATCGATTTATTTCTGTACATCTAACTGTGGACAACTAGTTGTAGGTTACTAACGAGGACAGCTGATTTAATAAACTTAAAACATCAAAATATATTAAAAGTGTTGTAAATATATTTTGAACATACTTTGATATATATGTATATATTGTTATAGGTTCGTGAATCAACCAGTGGCCAAGTCTTACTTCCCGACGAAGTAAAAATCTGTGAAAGTGAGTTATAGTCCCACTTTTAAAATCTAATATTGTTGGGATGAGAATACATGCAGGTTTTATAAATGATTTACAAAATAGACACAAGTACGTGAAACTACATTCTATGGTTGAATTATCGAAATCGAATATGCCCCTTTTTATTAAGTCTGGTAATCTAAGAATTAGGGAACAGACACCCTAATTGACGCGAATCCTAAAGATAGATCTATTGGGCTTAACAAACCCCATCCAAAGTACCGGATGCTTTAGTACTTCGAAATTTATATCATATCCGAAGGGTGTCCCGGAATGATGGGGATATTCTTATATATGCATCTTGTTAATGTCGGTTACCAGGTGTTCACCATATGAATGATTTTTATCTCTATGTATGGGATGTGTATTGAAATATGAAATCTTGTGGTCTATTATTATGATTTGATATATATAGGTTAAACCTATAACTCACCAACATTTTTGTTGACGTTTTAAGCATGTTTATTCTCAGGTGATTATTAAGAGCTTCCGCTATCGCATACTTAAATAAGGACGAGATTTGGAGTCCATGCTTGTATGATATTGTGTAAAAACTGCATTCAAGAAACTTATTTTGTTGTAACATATTTGTATTGTAAACCATTATGTAATGGTCGTGTGTAAACAGGATATTTTAGATTATCATTATTTGATAATCTACGTAAAGCTTTTTAAACCTTTATTGATGAAATAAAGGTTATGGTTTGTTTTAAAATGAATGCAGTCTTTGAAAAACGTCTCATATAGAGGTCAAAACCTCGCAACGAAATCAATTAATATGGAACGTTTTTAATCAATAAGAACGGGACATTTCATGCAGCACCAGAACCCCGTGATCCAATTGGTTTGAAAGTATATCATGGTGCTAAGGTTTTAAAGAAACGACATAACGCTGCAGCACCATATGATGGCCAGCATCCACAGGTCGAAAGAGATCAGCAGCAAGGTAATGCGGGAGGGGGAATGAGATGACAGAAATGCAACTTTTTATGGCTCATCATGAGTATGAAATGGCTAGACAACGAGCATTTCAAGATTGGCAGTATCATCAAAACCAAATCATAAGTCATCGTGCACACATAAATGCAAACTACATTGCTACTCCAATGCCCGTATTTCCTCCCTGGACTACACAGACCCGACCACCGTACCCTACATATGACCCAGCTCAAGCATTCTACAGTACATACGGCTATGAATGGGATCCCTACTGGCACCATCCTTATCAACCCTGATTGATTTTTTTTATGCTTATTTTTATTTATTTGGTAACTTGTAATTTTATACTTTTAATATTTTTTTTAATACTTTAATAGTTTTTATAATTTTCAAACTTTTCTTATTAGATTTTTAATAATTTTTGAATGTGGGGTGATATACCCAACTTCAAAAATATGTATATATATGTTTGTAGTTTATCTCATGTACAAAACAGGGTAAAACAGCGCATTTTCAAAGATTGGCATTAAGTTCAGCAAAAGCAACAAATTTTGACGACAAGATGAAAAGTATATGTGAAATAACAACTGTAGGAATGAACAAATGATGTGCACCATTTATCATTCAACAAACAAACGCCAATATGTTTGGAAACTTTGGTAAAATTTAATCTTTTTTCTACGCTGATCACCCTCAATAATTTAAATTGTTACTGATTTCTTGCAAATGAGGGCATTGCAAGATCTTAAGTGTGGGAAGGGATTAAATTCTTTCGGATTTTTAAAATTTTTTGACTTAAACACTTGGTTACCATTAAAAATACTAGTAATGCAGTAGTTGTATTAGAATCTAGTGCTCTCTGATAATAAAGAACAGCCCTAGTCTTATATACTGACTACCCAATTATAGTAAAATTTTTCAAAATTTTCAATTAAATGAATTCAAAATCATGTTTATACATATTTATGAACGATAAAACTAGGTGTCAACACCGAAATTATTGTTACCTCGGAAAGGACATAAATTGAGAAATAATCCAAAATGTTAGAATTCATTTAAAATGGAATAGAGGACAATAAAAAGGCAAAGAAAGGAAAATAAAAGCCAAGTGTGGGAAAATTTATCAAGTTCTTTAAAACATATATCACATATTTTGTACAAAGATACTTTTGTTTTGGACAAAATTAACCATTTTACCCGGAAAATTGTAATATATTTGAAAGAAAGATGGATCTACACGATGAATCAATTCCATCATTAAAAGGAAGTAAAGTCTTCCGAAAAAGACACGCACTTCTTGATTTAGGTCAGGAAGTTGTCGTCCAGACCAGTTGTAGAGTCTACGAAAAACCTTGAAAAGTTTTCTCGAAAATCAGCTGGAAATCCACGGACCTCAGCATCAAACAGGGTCGCCAAGTGGTCAGACTTATCCTAACCATGAGAGGATCTGTCTCGTAAAATGAGGAGGGCACCGTGCAAATTAGCTTGATAAGACTAATGAATCAGATCCCCAGAAAGGATAATCTCCTTAAAAGATCAAAAATCAGCCTTTAAGACTAATATTATTCAATCCTTGAGATTGACTTTTAAAGATTGAGAATTACAAACTCATGGAATTCGATGATATCTAAACTCGAGCTTGAACGAGAAAATATTTTGATCAAATTACAAACTGATTTGTGTTCTGAAAACCCTATTTTCAATGCGTTCATTACCATTGAACGTAAAATCCTAGGAATTCACCTGGAATTCATTAGGTCACCTGAACCAAATCGGGAGTCAACCGTAAGAACGGTGGTTGCATAGCATGGTCAAAGACATGACCTTGTGCTAGACCGAAAAACCATAAGGGTGAGCTTTACTATTGCTCCTACAAAGGATAGTAATTGCATCCGACACGATATAGACCATAATTAAAAGCATGTCAGGGGACATTGCCTTAACAGTTGCTTGTTCAACGCTTTCCTTTACAACCGGATGGTAGTTTACCGAAAGGTAATATACGGAGCAAGTAAACTGGATGTGTTGCTTTCCCAATACAAGGTTAGCAAGTGGGTGACACAAAACCATAAGTTTTGAGCTAAAATTTTCAAATCTGAAAACCACCAAACCCACAAAAACATTTTGCAAACACCGGTGAAGGGTTATTCCGGAAAACTTATCTAGGGTAAAAGCTAGATTGAATTTTCAAAAGATCAAATGTTTTGATAAAGATCCAATTTCCTAAAGGATCTAAATTTTCATAGTCATGTGGGACTGTAAACCACATTGTTACTACCATTGTTCATATCGCCGTATAGAAATCACTGATGTACAAAGTGTGAAGAATAAAGAAGTGATTCTAGTATTTTTATTTCAAGACTATATTGCTTGAGGACAAGCAACGCTCAAGTGTGGGAATATTTGATAATGCTAAAAACGAACATATATTTCATAGCATTATCTCTCAAGAAAGACAAGCTTTTAGTTGCAATTGTTCTATTTACAAGTAATATTCGTTTAAATAATAAAAGGTGAAGACAAAAGACAGACTCGACGAGTTGAAGATGCAAACGACCAAAAAGCTAAAAAGTACAAAGTACAATCAAAGTGGTTCAAATTATTGATGAGAAACATCTCAAAATTACAAGAGTACAAGGCGCAAAACGCAAAGTACAAGATATTAAATAGTACGCAAGGACGTTCGAAAATCCGGAACCGAGACATGAACCAACTTTCAGTGCGCGACGCAACGGACCAAAACTTACAAGTCAAATATGTACAAGAATATAATATAATATATATATAATTATATAAATTATATATATATATATATATTATATATATATATATATATATATATATATATATATATATATATATATATATATATATATTAAAAAAATACAGCGGCCCACGTTTAAATCAAGAGATGTGCTGTAATCCATACCTCCGCACTCGCGGAACTTTTGTGAACAAAATATCCGCACTCGCGGAGGTCTACAGTGAAATGTGGGGCTATAAAAGTCGCGCATTCTGATCAAATTTTTTTACATCTTTTTCTATTTCCTACTCTATATACATAATATATGTATCAATTATCACTCCAAATATTAATCTCAATTTGTAATTTTAATTTTAAGTTAGTAATAATAATAAGGTTAGGTTAGTCGAATGTTTTAAGGTTTTGTAAGTCGAAACTCTGTCCGTGTACCGCTACGCTAATAACACCCACTGTAAGTTATGTTTAATTTTGTTGTTAAATTAATGTCTCGTACTAAGTTATTATTATGCTTATTTAAATTGAAGTAATCATGATGTTGGGCTAAATATTAAAGACGGGGTAATTGGGCTTTGTACCATAATTGGGGTTTGGACAAAAGAACGACACTTGTGGAAATTAGACTATGGGCTATTAATGGGCTTTATATTTGTTTAATTAAATGATAGTTTGTTAATTTAATATAAAGATTTACAATTGGACGTACCTAAAAATATCCATATACACTCGATCGGACACGATGGGCGGGATATTTATAAGTACTAATAATCATTCATTTAACCGGACACGGGAATGAATTAATAGTAATGGACTTATTAAAACAGGGGTGAATTATATACAAGGACACTTGGTGTAATTATAGTTTAAGTCCCAAATTAGTTGGAATATTTGACTTCGGATATAAGGATAATTTGACGAGGACACTCGCACTTTATATTTATGACTGACGGACTGTTATGGACAAAAACCAGACGGACATATTGAATAATTCAGGACAAAGGACAATTGACCCATGGTAATAAACTAAAATCAACAAGTCAAACATCATGATTACGGAAGTTTAAATAAGCATAATTTATATATTTCATATTTAATTGCACTTTTAATTATCGCACTTTAATTTATTGTCATTTTATTTATCGTACCTTTTAATTATCACAAATTTTATTTTATCGCAGTTTTATTTATCACAATTTCATTAACGTTATTTACTTTACGCTTTAAATTAAGTCTTTTATATATTTAATATTTTACATTAGGTTTTAACTGCAACTTAAGTTTTTAAATCGACAAACCGGTCATTAAATGGTAAAAACCCCCTTTTATAATAATAATTGTAATATATATATTTATTTACAAATATAGTTTTAAAAATATAGCGTTAAACTTGGCGAGTTCCCTGTGGACGAACCGGACTTACTAAAAACTACACTACTGTACGATTAGGTACACTGCCTATAAGTTTTGTAGCAAGGTTTAGGTATATCCACTCTATAAATAAATAAATAACTTGTGTAAAATTGTATCGTATTTAATAGTATTTTGTTGTAAAAATATAACTATTTCGTATACACCTCTACGCACATCACCAATATGTATTGGTAGTGTGTAAGTGTGATATTTTTAGATTATCATTTCTGGATAATCTAGGTGGTGTCCTTTTAACCTTGTCGATAAAAATAAAGGTTATGGTTTGTTTTAAAAACGAATGCAGCCTTTGAAAAACGTCTCATATAGAGGTCAAAACCTCGCAACGAAATCAATCAATATGGAACATTTATAATCAATATGAACGGGACATTTCAGTTGGTATCTGAGCGTTGGTCTTAGAGAACCAAAAATTTGCATTAGTATGTCTTATCGAGTTTGTTAGGATACATTAGTGAGTCTGGACTTCGACCGTGTTTTCTTTAAAAACGATTGCTTAAGACTTTTGTTAGAAACTATATATTATTAACATGTAAATATTATGTGATATATTAACCTCTTAATGTGTTTGATATTGTGTGATAGATGTCTACCACTAGTACAAATCCCATCGACTCACCTAATAATAATGAAGAGTCGAATATATTTTGGGAAGAGTCACAAATTCCCGAAGAAGAACCAGAAGAGGAGGAACCGGAAGAAGAGGAACCGGAAGAGGAGGAACCGAAAGAAGAAGAGGTTCCGGAGGAGGAAATATTGATACCTACAGTAAATCGATTAAATAAAAGAAAATTCTCAAAAAACAGACCAAAGTTAAAAATGGTCAATGGTGTTTCCACCGAGGAAGCAAAATATTGGGAAGATTACCAATTTTCCGATGAATCGGATCCCAATGAGGATTTCGATGATGTTATAGAAATTACCTCGACCCAATTTAATATAGCAAAAGAAAATAATAAGGGAAAAGGTATAAAAATAGAGAAACTTGATTCCAACCCCGATGAACTTTATATGTATCGGCAACGTCCGTATTTCCTAAATTGTAACAATAACTCGGGAACCTCTAAACCACTAGGTTTTTCTAAACCATTGTGGAAAATGACGGCTCGTATTAGAGGAACACCATATATCCCTAGAAAATTAGGAAAACGAACCAAGTCTGATGAAGAAGAAACCAGTGATTTAGATTAGAGGGTTGTAATCATGTTGTCTATTATATATATTATAGCGTGCTTGTACTTTTATGTTCTATGTAAAATTGCTTGTATTGTTTGTTAATTATCTTTTACGAATCTAATCCTTGTGTGTTTTACAGTATAAAAACAAAATGGACGTTAAGGGTAGACAACCGAATATTTTAGAAGACCTACCAGAGGATATGATTGAGGAAATCTTGTCTAAAGTCGGTCAGAATTCATCAGCACATTTAGTTATGGCGAAATTAACTTGTCAAACATTTGAAAGACTTTCCAGAAATGCCTTAGCTTATAAAAGACTTTCCTTTGATAGGTGGGGTATATCACATTGGGGAGACCGCAAGTTACGCCGTGTTTTCTTTAAAGCGTTAAATGCGGGGAACCCAAATGCAATTTTACGCTACGGGTTAAGAACCTATTTTGACTCAACATATCCTAACATAGGATTTCGTGAATTAGAAAGAGCTTCTAGCATGCAACATAAAGAAGCATGTTATGCTTACGGGTTAGTGATGTTCGCGTCTCACCAAAGTGAGAAAAAGAACATCGAGTTACAACTTTTAAATAAAACCATCCCACAAGTGACGGATTCAGTAATTGGGGTGAGAAACAAGGTTTTTAGATTATTACGGGGCTGTTGGACATTACGAAACCCTCGTCCTTTTGACAACATTACAACATGCTGCCTAGCCAATGGTCATAACGGTTACTTTCCACAAGACCAAGGATGGGAAGTCGTCTTAGTAAAACCAGAATGAATGACTTGTTTATGGACTTACGAATTACGTGTCTTTATTTCTTTTGCTGGACAACTTGCGTATTAACTAGAATTGCCTTTATAGCTGCCGAGTAGCAAAGTTATTATGTGTTATATTTCATCCTATATGTATAATAGTGGTATTGTAAGTTTGTAATTTTGTATAAAATTTGAACGCGAAATTTTATTATAATCAGTTTTTTTTCATATAGAATTGTAGTAGTTGAATTGTATATTAGCTACTAAGTATGAACTGAAAGGACCCATTCATATACATTATAAACGATTCACAATAATTGATTACATTGTGAGGTATTTGACCTCTATATGATACATTTTACAAACATTGCATTCGTTTTTAAAACACAATCTTTCTTTACATCAAAAATTGACAGGCATGCATACCATTTCATAATATCCACTATCCAACTATAAATTGATTTAATAATAATCTTTGATGAACTCAATGACTCGAATGCAACGTTCTTCGAAATATGCTATGAAAGACTCCAAGTAATATCTTTAAAATGAGCAAATGCACAGCGGAAGATTTCTTTAACACCTGAGAATAAACATGCTTTAAAGTGTCAACCAAAAGGTTTGTGAGTTCATTAGTTGATCATAATCATTTATTTCCATTATTTTAATAGACCACAAGAATTTCATTTCCAGTTCTCATAAATATACGTCCCATGCATAGAGACAAAAAATAATCATTCATATGGTGAACACCTGGTAACCAACATTAACTAGATACATATAAGAATATCCCCTATCATTCCGGGATCCTCCTTCGGACATGATATAATTTCGAAGTACTAAAGCATCCGGTACTTTGGATGGGGTTTGTTAGGCCCAATAGATCTATCTTTAGGATTCGCGTCAATTAGGGTGTCTGTTCCCTAATTCTTAGATTACCAGACTTTAATAAAAAGGGGCATATTCGATTTCGATAATTCAACCATAGAATGTAGTTTCAATTAATTGTGTCTATTTCGTCAAACATTTATAAAAGCGCATGTATTCTCAGTCCCAAAAATATAAAGGGTAAAAAGGTAAATGAAACTCACCATACTGTATTTCGTAGTAAAAATACATATAACGTCATTGAACAAGTGCAAGGTTGGCCTCGGATTCACGAACCTAAATTAATTATATATATTTATGTGTTGGTCAATATTTGTCTAACAAATTAGGTCAAGTCATAGTGTACCACAATCCTAATGCTCGAGACTAATATGCAAAAGTCAACAAAAGTAAATTTGACTCAAAATAATTTCCAAAAATCTATACATGATTAATATATAGTTTAAATATCGTTGTTTTATATTTTTAAATATTTTTAAAAGATTTATTAGAGTAAATAATATAATTTATTTATTAATAAATAAAATTTTATATTATATTTATATAATAAAATATACTTTTATATATATTAAGTAATAAAATTTATAGGGTTCATTTAATATTAAAAAGATAATATGATAGGTATTATTAAAGTAAGTTATTACACGTAGTAAAATATGTTTGTATCAAATATTTATTTGATAAAATAATATCTATAATGATAGTAAGTAAAAGTTGTATTATTTTGTGATAATAATTATTATTATAAAAATATCAATATTTATAATTACTAAGATGACATTATGATAAAACGATAATTCTAATTATGATAACTTTAATATTTACGATAATTTTTAATATTATCTTTAAAATAATAATTCTATTTAAAATAATAATAATAATGATATTTTATAGTAACAATGACATTTCTATTAAAATGATAATTTTTGTTAAAATGATTGTTTTAATACTAACGATAATTTTAATAATAATAGTAATGATAAAAATAATAAGAACGATAATTTTATCTAAATCAATATCTTATAATATTTTAATTTCATCATGATACTCTTACCCATTATTTCCTAATCGTTTCGTTTAATAGCTTTTAATAGTCTTTTATATCGTGTTCGTAATAATGATAATAATAGAAATCAAAATAATTAGGTGTTACAAATATTTGTTTTAATTACACTAATATTAATAATGATAATTACTATAACATTATTAACGATAATACTAATAATTATCTTAATAATAATATAGTAATAATAATAATAACAATAACAATAACCATTTTTAAATAATGATATATATATTAATAATGATAATAATAATAATAATACCAATAATAATAATAATAATAATTGGATAATAATAATAATACTAATTATAACTTTAACGATAATAACGATAGTAATAATAAAAAAAATAACAATTTTTAATGATAAATCCTTTTATTGATAAAGATAATAATAATAATAATAATAATAATAATAATAATAATAATAATAATAATAATAATAATAATAATAATAATAATAATAATAATAATAATAATAATAATAAGATAAAACTAGAACGACGATAATAACGACGATAATAATAATAATCATTTTTAATAATAATACCAAAATTTGATGGAGTATAACTTCAAATCCGTTCATCGAAATCATTTGATATCTAAATGAAAAGTTCTTAATTTTTCGCTAGCTTTCCAACGACATGCATATCTTATACCTTATCTCAGTCGCATGTATAACTAATTCAGGATTCAACATAACCTAACTAAAGGCAATATCAAAAGTACAAACATGCATAATCCTATATACTCGAGCATTAGTCAGGGATACACTATTAGTATGTAAAAGTTAAATTATGAGTACTCACGTATCAATATTGAGATTCAATATTGCAGGAAAGGTACGTAGACGCAACGAAGATGATAAACACTATATTGACCTCACGAGCATACCCATGAACCATACCCAATCACCTCCATAGCTATAACCCATAATTTCCTTAATCCAATCCCACTCGAAAAACAATTTCGAAATCACTCGGACAGCACTCTGACGTAATATTTTAAGTATACTAATAATATCTTGAAATAATACGGAGTAAATATATATATGTAAATCGATTGAGAGAATTTAGAGAAAAATATTTTCAAGTTTCTATGAAATAATGAAACCTATTGAATTCTATTTATAATAGATTTTTTGAATTATTAAAGTGAATTATTAAAGTATGAATTATTAAAGTGAATTATTAAAGTATAATTTATTAAAGTGAATTATTAAAGTATGAATTATTAAAGTATGAATTATTAAAGTGAATTATTAAAGTTAAAGTAAAGTAAAAATAAAGTAAAGGTAAAGTTTAAGTATAGTAAAAGTATAAAACTATGTACGTATAATACGCGTATAAATATATATAATATTAATTTAAATCGTTATATATATTTAATAAAATAAAATATAAATATCGTTATCTTTATCATACTGGTTAAGTAATGAGTTGTCAAAAGTGGTTCTAGATATTTATAAAAGTTATATACGTTTTAATAATAAAGTTCTTTTTAAACTGAAAACGTTTTTGTACGTTTGAAACTAAATCAAATAAATATAATAATTTTGTTTTCCAAAACCAAATATATTTTTAAGAATCATTTTGTTTAAAGGTTAAAATAATAGAAATCGTTATATCATAAAATGTTTTAGAAAAGTAGAATCATATATATTCATAATAGGTTCAAAGTTTTTAAATTACCGTTTGTTGGTGATGAAATGTCCCATTCTTATTGATTAAAAACGTTCCATATTAATTGATTTCGTTGCGAGATTTTGACCTCTATATGAGACGTTTTTCAAAGACTGCATTCATTTTTAAAACAAACCATAACCTTTATTTCATAAATAAAGGTTTAAAAAGCTTTACGTAGATTATCAAATAATGATAATCTAAAATATCCATACACACGACCATTACATAATGGTTTACAATACAAATATGTTACATCGAAATCAGTTTCTTGAATGCAGTTTTTACACAATATCATACAAACATGGACTCCAAATCTTGTCCTTATTTTAGTATGCAACAGCGGAAGCTCTTAGTATTCACCTGAGAATAAACATGCTTTAAACGTCAACAAAAATGTTGGTGAGTTATAGGTTTAACCTATATATATCAAATCGTAATAATAGACCACAAGATTTCATATTTCAATACACATCCCATACATAGAGATAAAAATCATTCATATGGTGAACACCTGATAACCGACATTAACAAGATGCATATATAAGAATATCCCCATCATTCCGGGACACCCTTTGAATATGATATAAATTTCGAAGTACTAAAGCATCCGGTACTTTGGATGGGATTTGTTAGGCCCAATAGATCTATCTTTAGGATTCGCGTCAATTAGGGTGTCTATTCCCTAATTCTTAGATTACCAGACTTAATAAAAAGGGGCATATTCGATTTCGATAATTCAACCATAGAATGTAGTTTCACGTACTTGTGTCTATTTTGTAAATCATTTATAAAACCTGCATGTATTCTCATCCCAAAAATATTAGATTTTAAAAGTGGGACTACAACTCACTTTCACAGATTTTTACTTCGTCGGGAAGTAAGACTTGGCCACTGGTTAATTCACAAACCTATAACAATATATACATATATATCAAAGTATGTTCAAAATATATTTACAAAACTTTTAATACATTTTGATGTTTTAAGTTTATTAAGTCAGCTGTCCTCGTTAGTAACCTCAACTAGTTGTCCACAGTTAGATGTACAGAAATAAATCGATAAATATTATCTTGAATCAATCCACGACCCAGTGTATACGTATCCCAGTATTGATCACAACTCAAACTATATATATATATTTTGGAATCAACCTCAACCCTGTATAGCTAACTCCAACATTCACATATAGAGTGTCTATGGTTGTTCCGCAATATATATATAGATGGGTCGACATGCTAGGTAAAACATTGTATACGTGTCTATGGTATCTCAAGATTACATAATATACAATATAAGTTGATTAGGTTATGGTTGGAATAGATTTATTACTAACTTTCACGTAGGTAAAATGAGTAGTTTTTATCAATCTTGTTTTACTCGCCATTTCTTCGTTTCTAATCCGTTTTGAGTGATTATAGTGGCCACGGTTTCGTATTGAACTTAAATTTATGAATCTAAACAGAAAAAGTATAAGTTTATAGTCGGAAATACAAGTTACAAGTCATTTTTAAAAGAGATAGTCATTTCCGTCGAAAGAACGACATCTTGATGACTATTTTGAAAAACATACTTTCACTTTGAGTTTAACCATGATTTTTGGATATAGTTTCATGTTCATAAGAAAAATCATTTTTCCAGAAGTATAGCTTTTAAATCAAAGTTCTTCTTAGCTTTTAATTATCCCAACCAAAACAGCCCCCGGTTTTACTACGACGGCGTATATCCAGTTTTATGGTGTTTATCGTGTTTCCGGGTTTTAAATCATTAAGTTAGCATAGCATATAGATATAGAACAAGTGTTTAGTTGATTTTAAAAGTCTAGTTAGAAGGATTAACTTTATTTGCGAACAAGTTTAGAATTAACTAAACTATGTTCTAGTGATTACAAGTTTATAACGTTGAATAAGACAGCTTTTTATGTATGAATCGAATGATGTTATGAACATTATTACTACCTCAAGTTCCTTGGATAAACCTACTAGAAATTAGAAAAATGGATCTAGCTTCAAAGGATCCTTGGATGGCTTGAAAGTTCTTGAAGCAGAATCATGACACGAAAACAATTTCAAGTAAGATTTCCACTCGAAATAAGATTGTTATAGTTATAGAAATTGAATTAAAGTTTGAATATGATTATTACCTTGTATTAGAAAGATAACCTACTGTAAGTAACAAAGGTTTCTTGATCTTGGATGATTACTTGGAATGGATTTAGAAAACTTGGAATTAAACTTGCAATCTTGGAAGTATTCTTGATTTTATGAAACTAGAACTTTTGGAATTTATGAAGAACACTTAGAACTTGAAGATAGAACTTGAGAGAGATCAATTAGATGAATAAAATTGAAGAATGAAAGTGTTTGTAGGTGTTTTTGGTCGTTGGTGTATGGATTAGATATAAAGGATATGTAATTTTGTTTTCATGTAAATAAGTCATGAATGATTACTCATATTTTTGTAATTTTATGAGATATTTCATGCTAGTTTCCAAATGATGGTTCCCACATGTGTTAGGTGACTCACATGGACTGCTAAGAGCTGATCATTGGAGTGTATATACCAATAGTACATACATCTAAAAGCTGTGTATTGTACGAGTACGAATACGGGTGCATACGAGTAGAATTGTTGATGAAACTGAACGAGGATGTAATTGTAAGCATTTTTGTTAAGTAGAAGTATTTTGATAAGTGTCTTGAAGTCTTTCAAAAGTGTATGAATACATATTAAAACACTACATGTATATACATTTTAACTGAGTCGTTAAGTCATCGTTAGTCGTTACATGTAAATGTTATTTTGAAACCTTTAGGTTAACGATCTTGTTGAATGTTGTTAACCCATTATTTATTATAACAAATGAGATGTTAAATTGTTATATTATCATGATATTATGATATATAATATATCTTAGTATGATATATATACAGTTAAATGTCGTTACAACGATAATCGTTACATATATGTCTCGTTTCGAAATCATTAAGTTAGTAGTCTTATTTTTACATATGTATTTCATTGTTAATACACTTAATAATATATTTACTTATCATTTAACATAATTAACCAAGTGTATCAATACCTTAATATGATTCATATGTACCTAGTAAGACGTTGTTATAACGATAATCGTTATAAATATCGTTTTCGAGTTTCTTAAATTAATAGTCTCATTTTTATGTATATAACTCATTGTTAAAATACCTAATGAGATACATACTTATAATAAAATCATGTTAACTATATATATAACCATATATATGTCATCGTATAGTTTTTATAAGTTTTAACGTTCGTGAATCACCGGTCAACTTGGGTGGTCAATTGTCTATATGAAACCTATTTCAATTAATCAAGTCTTAACAAGTTTGATTGCTTAACATGTTGGAACCACTTAATCATGTAAATAAAAATTTCATTTAATATATATATAAACATGGAAAAGTTCGGGTCACTACAGTACCTACCCGTTAAATAAATTTCGTCCCAAAATTTTAAGCAGTTGGAGGTGTTGACGTATCTTCTGGAAATAAATGCGGGTATTTCTTCTTCATCTGATATTCACGCTCCCAGGTGAACTCGGGTCCTCTACGAGCATTCCATCGAACCTTAGCAATCGGTATCTTGTTTTGTTTAAGTCTCTTAACCTCACGATCCATTATTTCGACGGGTTCTTCAATGAATTGAAGTTTTTCATTGATATGGATTTCGTCCAATGGAATAGTGAGATCTTCTTTAGCAAAGCATTTCTTCAAATTTGAGACGTGGAAAGTGTTATGTACAGCCGCGAGTTGTTGAGGTAGCTCCAGTTGGTAAGCTACTGGTCCGACACGATCTATAATCTTGAATGGTCCAATGTACCTTGGATTTAGTTTCCCCCATTTACCAAATCGAACAACGCCTTTCCAAGGTGAAACCTTAAGCATGACCATTTCTCCAATTTCAAACTCTATATATTTTCTTTTACTGTCCGCGTAGCTCTTTTGTCGACTCTGGGCGGTTTTCAATCTTTGTTGAATTTGGATGATTTTCTCGGTAGTTTCTTGTATTATCTCCGGACCCGTAATCTATCTATCCCCCACTTCATTCTAACAAATCGGAGACCTACACTTTCTACCATAAAGTGCTTCAAACGGCGCCATCTCAATGCTTGAATGGTAGCTGTTGTTGTAGGAAAATTCTGCTAACGGTAGATGTCGATCCCAACTATTTCCGAAATCAATAACACAAGCTCGTAGCATGTCTTCAAGCGTTTGTATCGTCCTTTCGCTCTGCCCATCAGTTTGTGGATGATAGGCAGTACTCATGTCTAGACGAGTTCCCAATGCTTGCTGTAATGTCTGCCAGAATCTTGAAATAAATCTGCCATCCCTATCAGAGATAATAGAGATTGGTATTCCATGTCTGGAGACGACTTCCTTCAAATACAGTCGTGCTAAATTCTCCATCTTGTCATCTTCTCTTATTGGCAAGAAGTGTGCTGACTTGGTGAGACGATCAACTATTACCCAAATAGTATCATAACCACTTGCAGTCCTTGGCAATTTAGTAATGAAATCCATGGTAATGTTTTCCCATTTCCATTCCGGGATTTCAGGTTGTTGTAGTAGACCTGATGGTTTCTGATGTTCAGCTTTGACCTTAGAACACGTCAAACATTCTCCTACATATTTAGCAATATCGGCTTTCATACCTGGCCACCAAAAATGTTTCTTAAGATCCTTGTACATCTTCCCCGTTCCAGGATGTATTGAGTATCTGGTTTTATGAGCTTCTCTAAGTACCATTTCTCTCATATCTCCAAATTTTGGTACACAAATTCTTTCAGCCCTATACCGGGTTCCGTCTTCCCGAATATTAAGATGCTTCTCCGATCCTTTGGGTATTTCATCCTTTAAATTTCCCTCTTTTAAAACTCCTTGTTGCGCCTCCTTTATTTGAGTAGTAAGGTTAGTGTGAATCATTATATTCATAGATTTTACTCGAATGGGTTCTCTGTCCTTTCTACTCAAGGCGTCGGCTACCACATTTTCCTTCCCCGGGTGGTAACGAATCTCAAAGTGGTAACGATTCAGTTGATTAAATATGTGTTGAAGACTTTTGTGGTCGGTATATATAATACTTTTGACCCCATATAAGTAGTGCCTCCAAGTCTTTAATGCAAAAACAACCGCGCCTAATTCCAAATCATGTGTCGTATAATTTTGCTCGTGAATCTTCAATTGTCTAGACGCATAAGCAATCACCTTCGTCCGTTGCATTAATACACAACCGAGACCTTGATTTGATGCATCACAATAAATCACAAAATCATCATTCCCTTCAGGCAATGACAATATATGTGCCGTAGTTAGCTTTTTCTTCAATAATTGAAACGCATTCTCTTATTCATCCTTCCATTCAAATTTCTTCCCTTTATGCGTTAATGCAGTCAAGGGTTTTGCAATTTTAGAGAAATCTTGGATGAATCTTCTGTAGTAACCAGCCAATCCTAAAAACTGGCGTATGTGTTTCGGAGTTTTTGGGGTTTCCCACTTTTCAACAGTTTCTATCTTTGCCGGATCCACCTTAATACCTTCTTTGTTCACTATGTGACCGAGGAATTGAACTTCTTCCAACCAAAATGCACACTTTGAAAACTTAGCGTGCAATTCTTCCTTCCTCAATACTTCTAACACCTTTCTCAAATGTTCACCGTATTCTTGGTCATTCTTTGAGTAAATAAGTATGTCATCAATGAAAACAATGACAAACTTGTCAAGGTATGGTCCACACACTCGGTTCATAAGGTCCATGAACACAGCTGGTGCATTAGTTAAACCAAACGGCATAACCATAAACTCGTAATGACCGTAACGTGTTCTGAAAGCAGTCTTTGGAATATCATCTTGTTTCACCCGCATTTGATGATACCCGGAACGTAAGTCAATCTTTGAATAAACAGACGAGCCTTGTAGTTGATCAAATAAGTCGTCGATTCTCGGTAGTTTGTAGCGGTTCTTGATGGTAAGTTTGTTCAACTCTCGGTAGTCGATACACAACCTGAATGTACCATCTTTCTTCTTGACAAACAAAACAGGAGCTCCCCACGGTGATGTGCTTGGTCGAATGAAACCACGCTCTAAAAGTTCTTGTAATTGGCTTTGCAGTTCTTTCATCTCGCTGGGTGCGAGTCTGTAAGGAGCACGAGCTATTAGTGCAGCTCCTGGTACAAGATCTATTTGAAATTCAACGGATCGATGTGGGGGTAATCCCGGTAATTCTTTCGGAAATACATCGGGAAATTCTTTTGCGACGGGAACATCATTGATGCTCTTTTCTTCAGTTTGTACTTTCTCGACATGTGCTAGAACACCATAGCAACCTTTTCATATTAGTTTTTGTGCCTTCAAATTACTAATAAGATGTAGCTTCGTGTTGCCCTTTTCTCCGTACACCATTAAGGGTTTTCCTTTTTCTCGTATAATGCGAATTGCATTTTTGTAACAAACGATCTCTGCTTTCACTTCTCTCAACCAGTTCATACCGATTATCACATCAAAACTCCCTAACTCTACTGGTATCAAGTCAATCTTAAATGTTTCGCTAACAAGTTTAATTTCTCGATTCCGACATATATTATCTGCTGAAATTAATTTACCATTTACTAATTTGAGTAAAAATTTACTATCCAAAGGTGTCAATGGGCAACTTAATTTAGCACAAAAATCTCTACTCATATAGCTTCTATCAGCACCCGAATCAAATAAAACGTAAGCAGATTTATTGTCAATAAGAAACGTACCCGTAACAAGCCCCGGGTCTTCCTGTGCCTCTGCCGCATTAATATTGAAAACTCTTCCGCGGCCTTGTCCATTCGTGTTCTCCTGGTTCGGGCAATTTTTAATAATGTGGCCCGGTTTTCCACATTTATAACAAACTACATTGGCATAACTTGCTCCGACACTACTTGCTCTGCCATTACTCGTTCCGACACCATTTGTTCCTTTCGTTCTGTTACCCCCTGGTCCGTAGACCTCACACTTCACCGCGCTATGACCATTTCTTTTACACTTGTTGCAAAATTTGGTGCAGAACCCCGAGTGATACTTTTCACACCTTTGGCATAGCTGCTTCTGATTGTTGTTGTTGTTGCAGTTATTATTGTTGTTGGGATGATTGTTGTAGTTGCTGTTGTTGTTGTTGTTGTTGTTGGGCCGTTTGTTGTAGTTGCGATTGATGTTGCGATTGTTGGGATAATTGTTGCGATTATTATTGTAATTGCTGTTGTTGTTGTATTGGTGATTCTTATCACCGTTTTCCTCCCACTTTCTTTTGACTTGCTTCACATTGGCCTCTTCAGCCGTCTGTTCTTTAATTCTTTCCTCAATCTAGGTCACTAGTTTGTGAGCCATTCTACATGCCTGTTGTATGGAGGCGGGCTCGTGTGAACTTATATCTTCTTGGATTCTTTCCGGTAATCCTTTTACAAACGCGTCGATCTTCTCTTCCTCATCTTCGAATGCTCCCGGACACAATAGGCACAATTCTGTGAATCGTCTTTCGTACGTGGTAATATCAAATCCTTGGGTTCGTAACCCTCTAAGTTCTGTCTTGAGCTTATTGACATCGGTTCTGGGATGGTACTTCTCGTTCATCAAGTGCTTGAATGCTGACTACGGTAGTGCGTACGCATCATCTTGTCCCACTTGCTCTAGATAGGTATTCCACCATGTTAACGCAGAACCTGTGAAGGTATGCGTAGCGTACTTCACTTTGTCCTCTTCAGTACACTTACTTATGGCAAACACCGATTCGACCTTCTCGGTGTGACAACCGGGAAATTTCCAACCAAATTTAAACTTTAATCTTTATATGTTTCCGACACGATAAGCAATATTTGTTAAGTTAAATTTTAAGAATTTTAAACTATGTTCATACATTCATTCAACCTCGACCAAGTTCCAACGATTCACGAACCATTAAACGAATATGATTATATATGTATATGTGTATAAATATTATAACTTGAAACGTAAACAAAATATTAGATTAAATACTTTATATGATTGTATCTGTTTCAAAATATTTATCAATGGAATTAGAAGATAAGATCAAATGATTGAATTATCAGATATATTGAATTATGATTACAAGTCTCTGTTGAAAGGCCCACGTTGATTTGAGAAATCTTTCCATTTTAACAATATTCGGAAAATGGTAAAGTGATTTATAAATAAGAACAAATTGTCAATCATTGAGAATTAGACAAAGGATAGTGGAAGATTGAATCTCATAAAGAATCGATTGATCTATTTAGTTTCAAACGTACAAAAACGTTTTCAGTTTAAAAAGAACTTTATTATTAAAACGTATATAACTTTTATAAATATCTAGAACCACTTTTGACAACTCATTACTTAACTAGTATGATAAAGATAACGATATTTATATTTTATTTTATTAAATATATATAACGATTTAAATTAATATTATATATATTTATACGCGTATTATACGTACATAGTTTTATACTTTTACTATACTTAAACTTTAACTTTACTTTATTTTTACTTTACTTTAACTTTAATAATTCACTTTAATAATTCATACTTTAATAATTCACTTTAATAATTCATACTTTAATAATTCACTTTAATAATTCATACTTTAATAATTCACTTTAATAATTTAAAAAATCTATTATAAATAGAATTCAATAGGTTTTATTATTTCATAGAAACTTGAAAATATTTTTCTCTAAACTCTCTCAATCGATTTACATATATATATTTACTCCGTATTATTTCAAGATATTATTAGTATACATAAAATATTACGACGGAGTGCTGTCCGAGTGATTTCGAAATTGTTTTTCGAGTAGGATAGGATTAAGGAAATTATGGGTTATAGCTATGGAGGTGATTGAGTATGGTTCATGGGTATGCTCGTGAGGTCAATATAGTGTTTATCATTTCCGTTGCGTCTACGTACCTTTCCTGCAATATTGAATCTCAATATTGATACGTGAGTACTCATAATTTAACTTTTACATATTAATAGTGTATCCCTGACTAGTGCTCGAGTATTTAGGATTATGCATGCTTGTACTTTTGATATTGCCCTTAGACAGGTTAGGTTGAATCTTGAATTAGTTACACTTGCGATTGAGATAAGGTATAAAATATGCATGTCCTTGGAAAGCTAGCGAAAAATTAAGAACTTTTCCTTTAGATATCGAATGGTTTCGATGAACGGATTAGAAGTTATAATCAATTGAATTTTCTATATTTTTATTAAAAATGATTATTATTATTATCGTCGTTTTTATCGTCGTTCTAGTTTTATCTTATTATTATCATTATTATTATCTTTATCAATAAAAGGGATTTATCATTAAAAATTATTTTTTTTATTATTACTATCGTTATTATCGTTAAAGTTATAATTAGTATTATTATTATTATCCAATTATTATTATTATTATTATTATTATTATTATTATTATTATTATTATTATTATTATTAGTATTATTATTATCATTATTAATATATATATCATTATTTAAAAATGGTTATTGTTATTGTTATTATTATTATTACTATATTATCATTAAGATAATTATTAGTATTATCGTTAATAATGTTATAGTAACTATCATTATTAATATTAGTGTAATTAAAACAAATATTTGTAACACCTAATTATTTTGATTACTATTATTATCATTATTATGAACACGATATAAAAGACGATTAAAAGCTATTAAACGAAACGATTAGGAAATAACGAGTAAGAGTATCATGATGAAATTAAAATATTATAAGATATTGATTTAGATAAAATTATCGTTCTTATTATTTTTATCATTACTATTATTATTAAAAGTATCGTTAGTATTAAAACTATCATTTTAACAAAAATTATCATTTTAATAGAAATGTCATTGTTACTATAAAATATCATTACTATTATTATTTTAAATAGAATTATTATTTTAAAGATAATATTAAAAATTATCGTAAATATTAAAGTTATCATAATTAGAATTATCGTTTTATCATAATGTCATCTTAGTAATTATAAATATTGATATTTTTATAATAATAATTATTATTACAAAATAATACAACTTTTACTTACTATCATTATAGATATTATTTTATCAAATAAATATGTGATACAAACATATTTTACTACGTGTAATAACTTACTTTAATAATACCTATCATATTATCTTTATGATATTAAATTAACCCTATAAATTTTATTACTTAATATATATAAAAGTATATTTTATTATATAAATTTAATATAAAATTTTATTTATTAATAAATAAATTATATTATTTACTCTAATAAATCTTTTAAAAATATTTAAAAATATAAAACGACGATATTTAAACTATATATTAATCATGTATAGATTTTTGGAAATTATTTTGAGTCAAATTTACTTTTGTTGACTTTTGCATATTAGTCTCGAGCATTAGGATTGTGGTACACTATGACTTGACCTAATTTGTTAGACAAATATTGACCAACACATAAATATATATAATTAATTTAGGTTCGTGAATCCGAGGCCAACCTTGCGCTTGTTCAATGACATTATATGTATTTTTACTACGAAATACAGTATGGTGAGTTTCATTTGCCTTTTTACCCTTTATATTTTTGAGACTGAGAATACATGCGCTTTTATAAATGTTTGACAAAATAGACACAAGTAATTGAAACTACATTCTATGGTTGAATTATCGAAATCGAATATGCCCCTTTTTATTAAAGTCTGGTAATCTAAGAATTAGGGAACATACACCCTAATTGACGTGAATCCTAAAGATAGATCTATTGGGCCTAACAAACCCCATCCAAAGTACCGGATGCTTTAGTACTTCGAAATTTATATCATGTCCGAAGGAGGATCCCGGAATGATAGGGGATATTCTTATATGTATCTAGTTAATGTCGGTTACCAGATGTTCAACATATGAATGATTATTTTTGTCTCTATGCATGGGACGTATATTTATGAGAACTGGAAATGAAATTCTTGTGGTCTATTAAAATGATGGAAATAAATGATTATGATAAACTAATGAACTCACCAACCTTTTGGTTGACACTTTAAAGTATGTTTATTCTCAGGTGTTAAAGAAATCTCCCGCTGTGCATTTGCTCATTTTAAAGATATTACTTGGAGTCTTTCATATCATATTTCGAAGAACGTTGCATTCGAGTCATTGAGTTCATCAAAGATTATTATTAAATCAATTTATAGTTGGATAGTGGATATTATGAAATGGTATGCATGCCTGTCAATTTTCGATGTAAAGAAAGTTTGTCTTTTAAAAACGAATGCAATGTTTGTAAAATGTATCATATAGAGGTCAAATACCTCGCAATGTAATCAACTATTGTGAATCGTTTATAATGTATATGAACGGGTCCTTTCAGTTGGTATCAGAGCGGTGGTCTTAGCGAACTAGGTCTGCATTAGTGTGTCTAACTGATAAGTCGATAGGATGCATTAGTGAGTCTGGACTTCGACCGTGTCTGCATGTCAAAAGTTTTGCTTATCATTTTGTGTCAAAAATTAACTACTTATCATCCTCAGGAAATTACCTGCTTATCATTTTTAGTCTAAGACACGTCTTGCTGCATTGATTGCATGAATAGTGTATAGACAAAAATTCATATCTTAGCATATCTGCTAAATCATATCTTATCGTATCTGTTACTTTAAACTTTGCTAACATATCCCGCAAAGTCCTCCGTAATCTACGAAATCTTTTGATCTATATATATATATATATATATATATATATATATATATTCTATGTAATTAAAATACCATCCGTTAGCCAAAATCATTTCATATCGAAAAAAAAAATCCTTTATCCAATCATACAAAATGGAATTCGTCATCAGTTCAAGTCACTCAGATTCCGAAATGGAATCCCATTCAAGCTCCGAAAGCAGTGTGACCGGAATAGATCAACCAATCAGTCATCACCTGTTCTGGATGAATTGAGGATGGGTTCGTAGCCTCCTCAATCATTGGAGACAAGAAGATGGTGATCCCTTCCATCCACCACATTGCCCTCTTGACGAAGAACCTGAAGCACTCACCGGCAAACCTGTCCGAAACACCATTTTCTCGCTCATTTCTAGAGTATCTCGTCACGATTATATATTACATCAAATTTTAGATTTTATTTATCCGCTCGTCCGAACCGACAATCACCCCGGTGTAATAGAAGAAGTCAACGAGCTTCGCGCTCGGGTAGTGGCTTTGGAGAATACGGTGTAGAGATTACAAACACCAGCAGCAGCATCAGCAGCATAACCAGTACCACCATCATCAACGCCAACTGTACCATTACCACCTCCAACCACAACCGCGTCGTAAACCTCAACTTCACAATCTGTCCCACGAGCATCAACGTCATAAGCACCATAGATACCAAGGAGTACCAATAACAATAACTGACGAAGTATTAATTCATAACTTCATTGGAGAAATATTCCGCGGCGATTATGTAATCTCTAAAGTCTTAGAGATTATCTAATCTAGCCCTAACCATAAATCAGTTAAGCGAACCAAAATGATAGAAGGAAGAGTAGAAACCCTGATAAAAATGATGTGTGATTAACAAGCTAAACTTGCTTTACCAACAGCATCAACAGTACCGTCAGCTTTACCAGCATCGTCAGTACAGTCCACATCCGAATCAACAACACCAATAACATCACAAACTCCGTCAGTTTAAGAATCACTGTGGACATCATTACGAATCAATAACGTGTATATTGTATCAACGAGTTATGAAGAATTAACTCATTCCCTCTGAAGAAATTATATGTGTATATATATATATATATATATATATATATATTGAAATAAATCTTTCCGTGCTAAGCTATTGTGTGTGAATCTTAACTACTCGGTTAATTCATATTACAAATATGCAATAATGTACGTCTTTCGGCCGCAACTTAACCAGCGTTAACTACAATCTCTGTCGCAATTCAACAAATTCCAATTCATAATAAATCAAGTATATATTTGATTTTACACTTTCATCATCGATGTACCCGAAACTTTTCAGATAACATCATTCGTACTTTGCGAAATTTACAAGAATTCCACGAACTGAACATCATACATCAACAAATAACGAAGTATTGATTCATAATTTCAATGTCATTAAAGAAATACTGCGTAAAAGTTATGTACTTTTTAAAGCCTTTAGGGATTATTCAATTCTAGTTTCAACCGTAAATCAAATGAGTTTAATTTAACATTAACTCATTAAATCTATGTTACATCTGAAGAAAATATACATATATATATTTTCATAAAGACTGTAATAAAATTCTTTTGTACAAAATATTAATTGTGAAATTTTTTTTAACGGGTAGGTAATACCCGAGAGATATATAAATTCACAATTAATATGTTACATTCTTCGAATCTGATTCAGCAAATCATCCATTATACTCCCTACTTTCACAACAATATACATTCTTTTATAGAAATCAAAACAACCATACTCATTCAAAATTTAATTACATATTCTGATTTTGAAATCTCCAAATTTAACTTGAGATATGACCAAAATCATCACTCTTAGATCCTTACATCTTTCACAAGCTATATTTTAACTTCAAAACTGTGTTAGAACATCAAATGTATGTTAACGATTACAATCTGTGTTCAAACCCTTCGACAATTTCTGAAGACACTTCGAATGATGAGCAATCGAGATGATGATCCAACCACATGTTACCCACAGTTATGTACCTGAAAAACTCTTGAAACCAAAGTAAAAGTTTAAACAACGTATCCGCGTCAGATTCTTTGGCATTTATTAGCAAAAATAACTTTGCGACTCCTATTCAAAGTAGCCAGTTTTGTCACAGCTCCAGCAAGTCAACTTCGACTTTTCAGTCAGACTAACCTTATTATAACCTTGAGATATACACCATCGTTACCAGGAAACCTTTTACATTCCACCACATTATTAGTAGATGTACCAACAACTTCCTTACCCTTTGACTTTAGCCTCTCCAAAAAGTCATTATAATTATTCATTGAAACCCCATCATTTACTCATTCGAATCTTGTAATGAGAATTGCCATACGAATCATTGGGAATTAGCAATCAGTATTTTGAAATCTCGCAGCATGTCTACGCCAACAGTTATATGTGTATATATAACGTCTATCTTCTGGACTTAATTTGAATGTGAAGTTTCTGAAAAACACTCCGAACTACGAATTGGTTCTCCGAAAATGGAAAAAAATGCTGATGAAGCAGCAAAAACTATAAACGAGTTTAAACGGTAAAAGCTGGATGATAATGATGAAGTGTGCTGGCAAAGCGCAGAAAAAGAGAAGTTTTGGAACTGGAAAACGGATTGAGCAAAGTAGGAAGGAGGCTGTGAAAAAATTACAAAGACTGAACCTGACTTCAAAGGATCCAAATGATTCAGCACCTGCTGAAGTCATTAATGAATACCTTGCTCCCGAATCTAAACCCCTGCAGACAATATTCTTCATCATCCTCTGATATTAGAAATTCTAAAATATCATCATATCTTTCATTATAAATATCCTCCATATTTCTGAAGATATTTTCTTAATTTTTCTTATTTGAAATCATTTACCTCTTCGCGCTATCTGTATTACATCATAAAAGAAACTATTTTAGTTTCTAAATTCTGAAACATTCAAGTTTAAAATATGAATATTTTGAAGTAGTGTTGGGAACTGAAGCATGAATTAGTATAATATAATGACACTTGATCAATGTGATTATATTACAGTAAGTCATGCTGAGTTTCTAAATAGAACGTGATGATTCACAGATCATAACATCATCATGTGCCATGTTATACGACTCTTGTATTCTATTTAACCTCTAAAATATCAAGAAAATATTTCTTGATGATTCAGCCTTTTCCAAGGTATTCTAGTAATTTGACAAGTCAAGATCGTGCCATCACAATTTCCTTCCTAGAACATTAACAATGTTCATTCCGAAATTCATATCTGTGAATTCTGGACCATTACAAGCGGTGCTTAATCTCAAGAAGAAGAAACGAAAGGACAAAACTCCGAAATAGAAATTGAGATATAAATTGCAGCAAATAAAAGAGAGCATTAACTGTGAATGATTATGATTATAGAAGACAGAAGCAGAGACTTTGAAATATAAGGGAACATATAAAGCCCAACGACAAACCAGAAATTATAAACCATATATATCGATGCATATAGCAATATAAAGACACGGGAGAACTAGAAACACTATAAACCCAAGAGTATAGTAGAAGTAAATAGATTCTTCCGGCGGTAGATGAAAAAGAAGAATGACCGATATGAAAGTTAGAAGTATATCGAGAATCAGAACTGGATGGAGCATATTGATGAATACTTTAAAATATGAGTTGAGGGGGAAAGAATAGAAGGTGATGAAACATGACTAGAAACTTAGAAATCAACAGATTTAACTCACACAATGGCGGAATAAGTGAATCAAACCCTCTAGTGAATAGGTTAAGTTTTTTTTTTTTGGTTAATTTAGTCAAACCACAAATAAATCAAGTGTGATTAGATCAACACCTAGAGCTATTATTCACCACCTGGGTGATTTGGACTGAGAGAGAATCGGAGGAGCTCACTAGATCTGAGTGTGTGTAACAAATGAGAGGCTTAACCTAAAATGAAGAACATAAGACTTTATATACCCCTGCTGTTGACTCACCCATACGATTCATTCATCACACGTACGAGTTGGCTTCATCAGCCGTACGGGTGATCACTCACTCGTGTCTTCTCATTTAGGTTGTAATTATGACTTAGCTCAGCATCAACCGTGCGTATGAGCCTGTCAGCCGTACTAGTGAGGCTTCACTCGTACGTCTGACTAAGTCTAACATAGTTTAATATCTAAATCTCGTTCCTGCAGTTCCTGTAATCACATACAAACACGGATAGGATAATAACGAGCAATCATGGTGGCCTGTAAACTGTTGTACCTGCAATGGACGTGGGTAGATGTCTAGGGACTTGCATAAAATGCATCAACAGAAGGTGTGAGTTGTAAGGAAATGAAGGAGATGAATTTATAAGAAAATCTCCGAAGAACAATTAAAATGGACGATCGCATTTAAAGCGGATCCTAATTCCCTGATTACCGGAGAGTCAAATCTTATTAAGAAGATTTTCTTCAAATCCCTTGAAATCTGGGAATCAATCATATCTACGTCAAATGATAAGATGAATCTACACTTGCTCATTTCACTCTTCTATGTTAGCTTCATTCGTACTCTTCATATAAATGGATTGTTTATCCAAATTATTCGCTGATGATAAAACTCTAATTTTCAGCCCGTATGCATCATGAAAACATACTTATTATCATTCACAACCTTTCCACTCAAATTTCGGGACGAAATTTCTTTAACGGGTAGGTACTGTGACAACCGGGAAATTTCCAACCAAATTTAAACTTTAATCTTTATATGTTTCCGACACGATAAGCAATATTTGTTAAGTTAAATTTTAAGAATTTTAAACTATGTTCATACATTCATTCAACCTCGACCAAGTTCCAACGATTCACGAACCATTAAACGAATATGATTATATATGTATATGTGTATAAATATTATAACTTGAAACGTAAACAAAATATTAGATTAAATACTTTATATGATTGTATCTGTTTCAAAATATTTATCAATGGAATTAGAAGATAAGATCAAATGATTGAATTATCAGATATATTGAATTATGATTACAAGTCTCTGTTGAAAGGCCCACGTTGATTTGAGAAATCTTTCCATTTTAACAATATTCGGAAAATGGTAAAGTGATTTATAAATAAGAACAAATTGTCAATCATTGAGAATTAGACAAATGATAGTGGAAGATTGAATCTCATAAAGAATCGATTGATCTATTTAGTTTCAAACGTACAAAAACGTTTTCAGTTTAAAAAGAACTTTATTATTAAAACGTATATAACTTTTATAAATATTTAGAACCACTTTTGACAACTCATTACTTAACTAGTATGATAAAGATAACGATATTTATATTTTATTTTATTAAATATATATAACGATTTAAATTAATATTATATATATTTATACGCGTATTATACGTACATAGTTTTATACTTTTACTATACTTAAACTTTAACTTTACTTTATTTTTACTTTACTTTAACTTTAATAATTCACTTTAATAATTCATACTTTAATAATTCACTTTAATAATTCATACTTTAATAATTCACTTTAATAATTCATACTTTAATAATTCACTTTAATAATTTAAAAAATCTATTATAAATAGAATTCAATAGGTTTTATTATTTCATAGAAACTTGAAAATATTTTTCTCTAAACTCTCTCAATCGATTTACATATATATATTTACTCCGTATTATTTCAAGATATTATTAGTATACATAAAATATTACGACGGAGTGCTGTCCGAGTGATTTCGAAATTGTTTTTCGAGTAGGATAGGATTAAGGAAATTATGGGTTATAGCTATGGAGGTGATTGAGTATGGTTCATGGGTATGCTCGTGAGGTCAATATAGTGTTTATCATTTCCGTTGCGTCTACGTACCTTTCCTGCAATATTGAATCTCAATATTGATACGTGAGTACTCATAATTTAACTTTTACATATTAATAGTGTATCCCTGACTAGTGCTCGAGTATTTAGGATTATGCATGCTTGTACTTTTGATATTGCCCTTAGACAGGTTAGGTTGAATCTTGAATTAGTTACACTTGCGATTGAGATAAGGTATAAGATATGCATGTCCTTGGAAAGCTAGCGAAAAATTAAGAACTTTTCCTTTAGATATCGAATGGTTTCGATGAACGGATTAGAAGTTATAATCAATTGAATTTTCTATATTTTTATTAAAAATGATTATTATTATTATCGTCGTTTTTATCGTCGTTCTAGTTTTATCTTATTATTATCATTATTATTATCTTTATCAATAAAAGGGATTTATCATTAAAAATTATTTTTTTTATTATTACTATCGTTATTATCGTTAAAGTTATAATTAGTATTATTATTATTATCCAATTATTATTATTATTATTATTATTATTATTATTATTATTATTATTATTATTATTATTATTATTATTATTATTATTATTATTATTATTATTATTATTATTATTATTATTATTAGTATTATTATTATCATTATTAATATATATATCATTATTTAAAAATGGTTATTGTTATTGTTATTATTATTATTACTATATTATCATTAAGATAATTATTAGTATTATCGTTAATAATGTTATAGTAACTATCATTATTAATATTAGTGTAATTAAAACAAATATTTGTAACACCTAATTATTTTGATTACTATTATTATCATTATTATGAACACGATATAAAAGACGATTAAAAGCTATTAAACGAAACGATTAGGAAATAACGAGTAAGAGTATCATGATGAAATTAAAATATTATAAGATATTGATTTAGATAAAATTATCGTTCTTATTATTTTTATCATTACTATTATTATTAAAAGTATCGTTAGTATTAAAACTATCATTTTAACAAAAATTATCATTTTAATAGAAATGTCATTGTTACTATAAAATATCATTACTATTATTATTTTAAATAGAATTATTATTTTAAAGATAATATTAAAAATTATCGTAAATATTAAAGTTATCATAATTAGAATTATCGTTTTATCATAATGTCATCTTAGTAATTATAAATATTGATATTTTTATAATAATAATTATTATAACAAAATAATACAACTTTTACTTACTATCATTATAGATATTATTTTATCAAATAAATATGTAATACAAACATATTTTACTACGTGTAATAACTTACTTTAATAATATCTATCATATTATCTTTATGATATTAAATTAACCCTATAAATTTTATTACTTAATATATATATAATTATATTTTATTATATAAATTTAATATAAAATTTTATTTATTAATAAATAAATTATATTATTTACTCTAATAAATCTTTTAAAAATATTTAAAAATATAAAATGACGATATTTAAACTATATATTAATCATGTATAGATTTTTGGAAATTATTTTGAGTCAAATTTACTTTTGTTGACTTTTGCATATTAGTCTCGAGCATTAGGATTGTGGTACACTATGACTTGACCTAATTTGTTAGACAAATATTGACCAACACATAAATATATATAATTAATTTAGGTTCGTGAATCCGAGGCCAACCTTGCGCTTGTTCAATGACGTTATATGTATTTTTACTACGAAATACAGTATGGTGAGTTTCATTTGCCTTTTTACCCTTTATATTTTTGGGACTGAGAATACATGCGCTTTTATAAATGTTTGACGAAATAGACACAAGTAATTGAAACTACATTCTATGGTTGAATTATCGAAATCGAATATGCCCCTTTTTATTAAAGTCTGGTAATCTAAGAATTAGGGAACATACACCCTAATTGACGCGAATCCTAAAGATAGATCTATTGGGCCTAACAAACCCCATCCAAAGTACCGGATGCTTTAGTACTTCGAAATTTATATCATGTCCGAAGGAGGATCCCGGAATGATAGGGGATATTCTTATATGTATCTAGTTAATGTCGGTTACCAGATGTTCACCATATGAATGTAAAAACACATCGCAATATAGGTCTCTTAAAATATTGGGTTGTCTATCCATTTTGTGTTTTTATACTGTAAAATAGACAAGAGTTAGATTCATAAAAAAAAATACTTATTAATACAAGCAATTTTTACATATATCATAAAGCATAAGCACACTATATTACACCACACGAATACAACTATCTTATTCTGACTCGCTCGTTTCTTCTTCTTCGGTTTTAGTTCGTTTTGCCAAGTTTCTAGGGATATATGATGTTCCTCTAATACGAGCTATCGTTTTCCACAACGGTTTAGAAAAACCTGGTGGTTTAGAGGTTCCCGGGTCATTGTTACAACTTAAGGGCTTCGGGGGTTGACGATACATATAAAGTTCATCGGGGTTGGAATTAGATTTCTCTATTTTTATGCCCTTTCCCTTATTATTTTCTTTTGCCTTTTTAAATTCAGTTGGGGTAATTTCTATAACATCATCGGAATTCTCGTCGGAATCCGATTCATCGGAGAATTGGTAATCCTCCCAATATTTTGCTTCCTTGGCGGAAACACCATTGACCATAATTAACTTTGGTCGGTTGGTTGAGGATTTTCTTTTACTTAACCGTTTTATTATTTCCACCACCGGTTCTATTTCCTCCTCCGGTTCCTCCTCTTCCGGTTCTGATTCTTCTTCCGGTTCTGATTCTTCTTCCGGTTCTTCTTCGGGAACTTGTGAATCAGTCCAATATATATTCGACTCTTCATTATTATTAGGTGAGTCAATGGGATTTGTGCTAGAGGTAGACATCTATCACACAATATCAAACATGTTAAGAGATTAATATATCACATAATATATACATGTTAATAATATATAGTTTCCAACAAAAATGTTAAGCAATCATTTTTAAAGAAAACACGGTCGAAGTCCAGACTCACTAATGCATTCTAACAAACTTGATAAGACACACTAATGCAAATTTCTGGTTCTCTAAGACCAACGCTCGGATACCAACTGAAATGTCCCGTTCTTATTGATTAAAAACGTTCCATATTAATTGATTTCGTTGCGAGATTTTGACCTCTATATGAGACGTTTTTCAAAGACTGCATTCATTTTTAAAACAAACCATAACCTTTATTTCATAAATAAAGGTTTAAAAAGCTTTACGTAGATTATCAAATAATGATAATCTAAAATATCCATACACACGACCATTACATAATGGTTTACAATACAAATATGTTACATCGAAATCAGTTTCTTGAATGCAGTTTTTACACAATATCATACAAACATGGACTCCAAATCTTGTCCTTATTTTAGTATGCAACAGCGGAAGCTCTTAGTATTCACCTGAGAATAAACATGCTTTAAACGTCAACAAAAATGTTGGTGAGTTATAGGTTTAACCTATATATATCAAATCGTAACAATAGACCACAAGATTTCATATTTCAATACACATCCCATGCATAGAGATAAAAAGCATTCATATGGTGAACACCTGGTAACCGACATTAACAAGATGCATATATAAGAATATCCCCATCATTCCGGGACACCCTTCGGATATGATATAAATTTCGAAGTACTAAAGCATCCCGTACTTTGGATGAGGTTTGTTAGGCCCAATAGATTTATCTTTAGGATTCGCGTCAATTAGGGTGTCTGTTCCCTAATTCTTAGATTACCAGACTTAATAAAAAGGGGCATATTCGATTTCGATAATTCAACCATAGAATGTAGTTTCACGTACTTGTGTCTATTTTGTAAATCATTTATAAAACCTGCATGTATTCTCATCCCAAAAATATTAGATTTTAAAAGTGGGACTATAACTCACTTTCACAGATTTTTACTTCGTCGGGAAGTAAGACTTGGCCACTGGTTGATTCACAAACCTATAACAATATATACATATATATCAAAGTATGTTCAAAATATATTTACAAAACTTTTAATACATTTTGATGTTTTAAGTTTATTAAGTCAGCTGTCCTCGTTAGTAACCTACAACTAGTTGTCCACAGTTAGATGTACAGAAATAAATCGATAAATATTATCTTGAATCAATCCACGACCCAGTGTATACGTATTCCAGTATTGATCACAACTCAAACTATATATATATTTTGGAATCAACCTCAACCCTGTATAGCTAACTCCAACATTCACATATAGAGTGTCTATGGTTGTTCCGCAATATATATATAGATGGGTCGACATGATAGGTAAAACATTGTATACGTGTCTATGGTATCTCAAGATTACATAATATACAATATAAGTTGATTAGGTTATGGTTGGAATAGATTTATTACTAACTTTCACGTAGGTAAAATGAGTAGTTTTTATCAATCTTGTTTTACTCGCCATTTCTTCGTTTCTAATCCGTTTTGAGTGATTCCAGTGGCCACGGTTTCGTATTGAACTTAAATTTATGAATCTAAACAGAAAAAGTATAAGTTTATTGTCAGAAATACAAGTTACAAGTCGATTTTGAAAGAGGTAGTCATTTCCGTCGAAAGAACGACATCTTGATGACCATTTTGAAAAACATACTTTCACTTTGAGTTTAACCATAATTTTTGGATATAGTTTCATGTTCATAAGAAAAATTATTTTTCCAGAAGTATAGCTTTTAAATCAAAGTTATTCTTAGCTTTTAATTATCCCAACCAAAACAGCCCCCGGTTTTACTACGACGGCGTATATCCAGTTTTATGGTGTTTATCGTGTTTCCGGGTTTTTAAATCATTAAGTTAGCATATCATATAGATATAGAACATGTGTTTAGTTGATTTTAAAAGTCTAGTTAGAAGGATTAACTTTATTTACGAACAAGTTTAGAATTAACTAAACTATGTTCTAGTGATTACAAGTTTATAACGTTGAATAAGACAGCTTTTTATGTATGAATCGAATGATGTTATGAACATCATTACTACCTCAAGTTCCTTGGATAAACCTACTGGAAATGATAAAAATGGATCTAGCTTCAAAGGATCCTTGGATGGCTTGAAAGTTCTTGAAGCAGAATCATGGCACGAAAACAATTTCAAGTAAGATTTCAACTCGAAATAAGATTGTTATAGTTATAGAAATTGAATTAAAGTTTGAATATGATTATTACCTTGTATTAGAAAGATAACCTACTGTAAGTTACAAAGGTTTCTTGATCTTGGATGATTACTTGGAATGGATTTAGAAAACTTGAAAGTAAACTTGCAATCTTGGAAGTATTCTTGATTTTATGAAACTAGAACTTTTGGAATTTATGAAGAACACTTAGAACTTGAAGATAGAACTTGAGAGAGATCAATTAGATGAAGAAAATTGAAGAATGAAAGTGTTTGTAGGTGTTTTTGGTCGTTGGTGTATGGATTAGATATAAAGGATATGTAATTTTGTTTTCATGTAAATAAGTCATGAATGATTACTCATATTTTTGTAATTTTATGAGATATTTCATGTTAGTTGCCAAATGATGGTTCCCACATGTGTTAGGTGACTCATATGGGCTGCTAAGAGCTGATCATTGGAGTGTATATATACCAATAGTATATACATCTAAAAGCTGTGTATTGTACGAGTACGAATTCTGGTGCATACGAGTAGAATTGTTGATGAAACTGAACGAGGATGTAATTGTAAGCATTTTTGTTAAGTAGAAGTATTTTGATAAGTGTCTTGAAGTCTTTCAAAAGTGTATGAATACATATTAAAACACTACATGTATATACATTTTAACTGAGTCGTTAAGTCATCGTTAGTCGTTACATGTAAATGTTGTTTTGAAACCTTTAGGTTAACGATCTTGTTGAATGTTGTTAACCCATTATTTATTATAACAAATGAGATGTTAAATTGTTATATTATCATGATATTATGATATATAATATATCTTAGTATGATATATATACAGTTAAATGTCGTTACAACGATAATCGTTACATATATGTCTCGTTTCGAAATCATTAAGTTAGTAGTCTTATTTTTACATATGTATTTCATTGTTAATACACTTAATAATATATTTACTTATCATTTAACATAATTAACCAAGTGTATCAATACCTTAATATGATTCATATGTACCTAGTAAGACGTTGTTATAACGATAATCGTTATATATATCGCTTTCGAGTTTCTTAAATTAATAGTCTCATTTTTATGTATATAACTCATTGTTAAAATACCTAATGAGATACATACTTATAATAAAATCATGTTAACTATATATATAACCATATATATGTCATCGTATAGTTTTTACAAGTTTTAACGTTCGTGAATCACCGGTCAACTTGGGTGGTCAATTGTCTATATGAAACCTATTTCAATTAATCAAGTCTTAACAAGTTTGATTTCTTAACATGTTAGAAACACTTAATCATGTAAATAACAATTTTATTTAATATATATATATATATATATATATATAAACATGGAAAAGTTCGGGTCACTACAGGTGAAGCATGGGATAAAGTTCAAAGGTTAAATAAACGTATGAAATCATCTTAATGAAAAATGTTGAGTTACTTAACTTGTCGATATCCAATATCTAAGTTATTTACACTTCACGTTCTTACTTATAAATTACTTTACCATTTTCCGAATGTTGTCAAAAAGAATATATTTCTTAAATCACAGTGGACCTCATAACATAGACCTGTAATCATATCATAATGTATCTGATAAATCAATCATTTGATATTATCTTCTAATTCCATCGATAAACATATTGAAGCAAATACGTTCATGTAAAGTATTATACGTTTAATACTTTATTAATATTCTCAAGCTATAATATATATATATATATACATATTTATTTATATATAACGGTTCGTGAATCGTCGGAATTTGGTCGAGGTTATAATGAATGTATGAACACAATTTAAATTCTTGAGATTTAACTTAACAAACTTTGCTTATCGTGTCGAAATAATATAAATATAAAGTTTAAATTTGGTTGGAAATTTCCGGGTTGTCACAGTACCTACCCGTTAAAGAAATTTCGTCCCGAAATTTGAGTGGAAAGGTCGTGAATGATAATAAGTATGTTTTCATGATGCATACAGGCTGAAAATTAGAGTTTTATCATCAACGAATAATTTGGATAAACAATCCATTTATATGAAGAGTACGAATGAAGCTAACATAGAAGAGTGAAATGAGTAAGTGTAGATTCATCTTATCATTTGACGTAGATATAATTGATTTCCAGATTTCAAGGGATTTGAAGAAAATCTTTGTAATAAGATTTGATTCTCTAGTAACAAAAGGAATTAGGATCCGCTTTAAATGCGATCGTCCATTTTAATTGTTCTGTTGGAGATTTTCTTATAAATTCACCTCCGTCGTTTTCTTACAACTCACACCTTCTGTTGATGCATTTTATGCAAGTCCCTAGACATCTACCCACATCCATTGCAGGTACAACAGTTTATAGGCCACCATGATCGTTCGTTATTATCCTATCCATGTTTGTATGTGGTTACAGCAACTACAGGAACGAGATTTGGATGTTTGACTATGTTAGACTTAGTCAGACGTCCGAGTGAAGCCTCACTCGTACGGCTGACAGGCTCATACGCACGGTTGATGCTGAGCTAAGTCACAATTACAACCTAAATGAGAAGACGCGAGTGAGTGATCACCCGTACGGCTGATGAAGCCAACTCGTATGGTGATGGATGAATCGTACGGGTGAGTCAACAGCAGGGGTATATAAAGTCTTATGTTCTTCATTTTAGGTTAATCCTCTCATTTGTTACACACACTCAGATCTGGTGAGCTCCTCCGATTCTCTCTCAACCCAAATCACCCAGGTGGTGAATAATAGCTCTAGGTGTTGATCTAATCACACTTGATTTAGTTGTGGTATGACTAAATTAATCCCAAAAAGCTTAACCTATTCACTAGAGGGTTTGATTCACTTATTCCGTCATTGTGTGAGTTAAATCTGTTGATTTCTAAGTTCCTAGTCATGTTTCATCACCTTCTATTCTTTCCCCCTCAACTCATATTTTAAAGTATTCATCAATATGCTCCATCCAGTTCTGATTCTCGATATACTTATAACTTTCATATCGGTCATTCTTCTTTTTCATCTACCGCTGGAAGAATCTATTTACTTCTACAATACTCTTGGGTTTATAGTGTTTCTAGTTCTCCTGTGTCTTTATATTACTATATGCATCGATATATATGGTTTATAATTTTTGGTTTGTCGTTGGGCTTTATATCTTCCCTTATATTTCAAAGTCTCTGTTTCTATCTTCTATAATCATTGTCATTCACAGTTAATGCTCTCTTTTATTTGCTGCAATTTATACCCCAATTTCTATTTCGGAGTTTTGTCCTTTCGTTTCTTCTTCTTGCGATTAAGCACCGCTTGTAATGGTCCAGAATTCACAGATATGAATTTCGGAATGAACATTGTTAATGTTCTAGGAAGGAAATTGTGATGGCACGATCTTGACTTGTCAAATTACTAGAATACCTTGGAAAAGGCCGAATCATCAAGAAATATTTTCTTGATATTTTAGAGGTTAAATAGAATACAAGAGTCGTATAACACGGCACATGATGATGTTATGATCTGTGAATCATCACGTTCCATTTAGAAACTCAGCATGAATTACTGTAATATAATCACGTTGATCAAGTGTCATTATATTATACTAACTCATGCTTCAGTTTCCAACACTACTTCAAAAACATTCATATTTTAAACTCAAAGGTTTACAGAGTATAGGAACTAAACAGTTTCCTTTTTGATGTAATACAGATAGCGCAAAGAGATAAATGATTCTAGATAAGAATAGTTATGGAAATATATTCAGAAATATGGAGGATATTTATAATGAAAGATACGATGATATCTTAGAATTTCTAATATTAGAGGATGATGAAGAATATTGTCTGTAAGGGTTTAGTGTCAGGAGTAAGGTATTCGTTAATGACTTCAGCAGACAATGAATCATTTGGATTCTTTGAAGGCAGGTTCAGTCTTTGTGATTTGTCCACAGCCTCCTTCATAATTTGCTCAATCCGTTTTCCAGTTCCAAAACTTCTCTATTTCTGAGCTTTGTTAATACATTAATCTTTATCATCAAACTTTTTACTGCTAAGGTCGTTTACAGTTTTTGTTGTTTTATCAGCATTTCGAGAACTAGTTCGCAGTTCAGAGTGTTTTTCAGAAACTTCACATTCGAAGTATGTAAGCCTTGGAAATAGATGTTATGTATAACTATTGGCATCAACATGCTGTGAGATTTGAAAATACTGATTGTTAATTCCCAATGATTCGTATGGCAATTCTCGTTACAAAAGGCAGATAAGTAAATGATGAGGTTTCGATAAATATAAAGATTCTTCGGAATGCCCAAGATCAGTGAAGTTGTTGCTAAGTTTATTGCTAATGTGGTGGAATATGAAAGGTTCTCCGGTAACAAAAGGGTAATCACATATATCAAAATTATGATAAGGCTACTCCGAATGAAAAAATCGAAGTTGTCTTGCTGGAGCTGTGATATAATTTGCTACTTTGCAAAGGAATTGCAAGGTTATTTTTGCTAATAAATGCCAAAAGATCTGACACAGATATGTGTTGAGTTATGACTTTGGTTTTGAGAGCTTTTTAAGTACATAATTGTGGGTAATATGTGGTTAGATCATCATCTCGATTGCTCATTATTTGAAGTGTCTTCAGAGATTTTCGAAGGGTTTGAACACAGACTGTAATCATTTGTATACATTTGATGTTCTAACACACTTTTGAAGTCAAAATATAGCTTTGAAAGATGTAGGAATCTAAAAGTGATGGTACCGGTTATATCTCGAATTGAATTCTGAGATTTTAAAATCAGAATATGTAATTGGGTTTGAATGAGTATGGTTGTTTTGATTTCTATGAAAGAATGTATATTATTGTGAAAGTAGGAAGTATAATTGATAATTTGTTTAATCTGATTCGAAGAATGTAACATATTAATTGTGAATTTATATATATCTCTCGGGTATTACCTACCGTTAAAAAAATTTTCACAATTAATATTTTGTACATAAGAATTTTATTACAGTCTTTATGAAAATATATATGTATATATTCTCCTCAGATGTAACATAGATTTTAATGAGTTAATACTAAATTAAACTCATTCGATTTACGGTTGGAACTAGAATTGAATAATTCCTTGAAGGCTTTAGAGGTTACATAAGTATTTCTTCAATAATATTGAAATTATGAATCACTACTTCATTATTTGTTGAGATGTGATGTTGGTTTTCGTTAAATTCTTATGAACTTCGCAAAGTACGAATGATGTTATCTGAAAAGTTTCGGTTACATCAATGATGAAGTGTAAAATCAAATATATACTTGATTTATTAGGAATTAGAATTTGTTGAATTGAGACAGAGATTGTAGTTAACGATGGTTAAGTCGCGGGCGAGGGACGTACATTATTGCATATTTGTAATATGAATTAACCGTGTAGTTAAGATTCACACACAATAGCTTAGCACGGAAAGATTTATTTTTTATTTCAAAAATATATATATATATATATATATATATATATATATATATATATATAATTTCTTCAGAGGGAATGAGTTAATTCTTCATAACTTGTTGATACAATATACACGTTATTGATTTGTAATGATGTCCACAGTGATTCTTGAACTGACGGAGTTTGTGATGTTATAGGTGTTGTTGATTCTGATGTTGACTGTACTGACGATGATGGTGACGTTGATGGTACTGTTGATGCTGTTGGTAAAACAAGTTTAACTTGTTAATCACACACCATTTTTGTCAGGGTTTCTACTCTTCCTTCTATCATTTTGGTTCGCTTAACTGATTTATGGTTAGGGCTAGATTAGATAATCTCTAAGACTTTAGAGATTATATAATCGCCGCGGAATGTTTCTCCAATGAAGTTATGAATTAATACTTCATCAGTTATTGTTGTTGGTACTCCTTGGTATCTATGGCGCGTATGACGTTGATGCTCGTGGGACAGATTGTGAAGTTGAGGTTTACAACGCGGTTGTAGTTGGAGGTGGTAATGGTACCGTTGGCGTTGATGATGGTGGTACTGGTTATGCTGCCGGTGCTACTGCTGGTGTTTGTAATCTCTGCACCATATTCTCCAAAGCCACTACCCGAGCGCGAAGTTCGTTGACTTCTTATATTATTCCAGGATGATTGTCGGTCGGAACGAGCGGATAAATAAAATCTAGAATTTGATGTAGTATATAATCGTGACGAGATACCCTGGAAATGAGAGAGAAAATGGTGTCTCGAACAGGTTCGCCGGTAAGTGCTTCAGGTTCTACGCCAAGAGGGCAATGTGGTGGATGGAAAGGATCGTCTTCTTCTTGTTTCCAATGATTGAGGAGGCTACAAACCCATCCCCAATTCATCCAGAATAGGTGATGACTGATTGGTTGATCCATTCCGGTCACACTGCTTTCGGAGCTTGAGTGAGATTCCATTTCGGAATTCGAGTAACTTGAACTGATGACAAATTCCATTTCGTACGATTGGATAAAGGATTTTCGATATAAAATTATTTTTCGGCTATCGGGTGGTATTCTATTTACATAGGATATCTATATATAGAGATCAAAAGATTTCATAGATTACGGAGGAATTTGCGGGATATGTCAGGCAACGTTTAAAGTAACAGATACGATAAGATATGATTTAGCAGATACGCTAAGATATGAATTTTGTCTATACACAACTCATGCAATTAATGTAGCAAGACGTGTCTAGACTAATAATGATAAGCAGGTAATTTCCTATGGATGATAAGCAGATGATTTTAGACTAGAAATGATAAGCAAAACTTTTGACATGCAGACACGGTCGAAGTCCAGACACACTAATGCATCCTAACGACTTATCAGTTAGACACACTAATGCAGACCTGGTTCGCTAAGACCACCGCTCTGATACCAACTGAAAGGACCCATTCATATACATTATAAACGATTCACAATAGTTGATTACATTACGAGGTATTTGACCTCTATATGATACATTTTACAAACATTGCATTCGTTTTCAAAAGACAATCTTTCTTTACATCAAAAATTGACAGGCATGCATACCATTTCATAATATCCACTATCCAACTATAAATTGATTTAATAATAATCTTTGATGAACTCAATGACTCGAATGCAACGTTCTTCAAAATATGCTATGAAAGACTCCAAGTAATATCTTTAAAATGAGCAAATGCACAGCGGAAGATTTCTTTAACACCTGAGAATAAACATGCTTTAAAGTGTCAACCAAAAGGTTGGTGAGTTCATTAGTTTATCATAATCATTTATTTCCATCATTTTAATAGACCACAAGAATTTCATTTCCAGTTCTCATAAATATTCGTCCCATGCATAGAGACAAAAAATAATCATTCATATGGTGAACACCTGGTAACCGACATTAACTAGATACATATAAGAATATCCCCTATCATTCCGAGATCCTCCTTCGGACATGATATAATTTCGAAGTACTAAAGCATCCGGTACTTTGGATGGGGTTTGTTAGGCCCAATAGATCTATCTTTAGGATTCGCGTCAATTAGGGTGTATGTTCCCTAATTCTTAGATTACCAGACTTTAATAAAAAGGGGCATATTCGATTTCGATAATTCAACCATAGAATGTAGTTTCAATTACTTGTGTCTATTTCGTCAAACATTTATAAAAGCGCATGTATTCTCAGTCCCAAAAATATAAAGGGTAAAAAGGTAAATGAAACTCACCATATTGTATTTCGTAGTAAAAATACATATAACGTCATTGAACAAGTGCAAGGTTGGCCTCGGATTCACGAACCTAAATTAATTATATATATTTATGTGTTGGTCAATATTTGTCTAACAAATTAGGTCAAGTCATAGTGTACCACAATCCTAATGCTCGAGACTAATATGCAAAAGTCAACAAAAGTAAATTTGACTCAAAATAATTTCCAAAAATCTATACATGCTTAATATATAGTTTAAATATCATCGTTTTATATTTTTAAATATTTTTAAAAGATTTATTAGAGTAAATAATATAATTTATTTATTAATAAATAAAATTTTATATTATATTTATATAATAAAATATACTTTTATATATATTAAGTAATAAAATTTATAGGGTTCATTTAATATTATAAAGATAATATGATAGGTATTATTAAAGTAAGTTATTACACGTAGTAAAATATGTTTGTATCAAATATTTATTTGATAAAATAATATCTATAATGATAGTAAGTAAAAGTTGTATTATTTTGTGATAATAATTATTATTATAAAAATATCAATATTTATAATTACTAAGATGACATTATGATAAAACGATAATTCTAATTATGATAACTTTAATATTTACGATAATTTTTAATATTATCTTTAAAATAATAATTCTATTTAAAATAATAATAATAATGACATTTTATAGTAACAATGACATTTCTATTAAAATGATAATTTTTGTTAAAATGATAGTTTTAATACTAACGATAATTTTAATAATAATAGTAATGATAAAAATAATAAGAACGATAATTTTATCTAAATCAATATCTTATAATATTTTAATTTTATCATGATACTCTTACCCATTATTTCCTAATCGTTTCGTTTAATAGCTTTTAATCGTCTTTTATATCGTGTTCGTAATAATGATAATAATAGTAATCAAAATAATTAGGTGTTACAAATATTTGTTTTAATTACACTAATATTAATAATGATACTTACTATAACATTATTAACGATAATACTAATAATTATCTTAATGATAATATAGTAATAATAATAATAACAATAACAATAACCATTTTTAAATAATGATATATATATTAATAATGATAATAATAATAATAATACCAATAATAATAATAATAATAATATTTGGATAATAATAATAATACTAATTATAACTTTAACGATAATAACGATAGTAATAATAAAAAAATAACAATTTTTAATGATAAATCCTTTTATTGATAAAGATAATAATAATAATAATAATAATAATAATAATAATAATAATAATAATAATAATAATAATAATAATAATAATAATAATAATAATAATAATAATAATAATAATAATAATAATAATAATAAAACTAGAACGACGATAATAACGACGATAATAATAATCATTTTTAATAATAATACAAAAATTTGATGGACTATAACTTCAAATCCGTTCATCAAAATCATTTGATATCTAAATGAAAAGTTCTTAATTTTTCGCTAGTTTTCCAACGACATGCATATCTTATACCTTATCTCAGTCGCATATATAACTAATTCAGGATTCAACATAACCTAACTAAAGGCAATATCAAAAGTACAAACATGCATAATCCTATATACTCGAGCACTAGTCAGGGATACACTATTAGTATGTAAAAGTTAAATTATGAGTACTCACGTATCAATATTGAGATTCAATATTGCAGGAAAGGTACGTAGACGCAACGAAGATGATAAACACTATATTGACCTCACGAGCATACCCATGAACCATACCCAATCACCTCCATAGCTATAACCCATAATTTCCTTAATCCAATCCCACTCGAAAAACAATTTCGAAATCACTCGGACAGCACTCTGACATAATATTTTATGTATACTAATAATATCTTGAAATAATACGGAGTAAATATATATATGTAAATCGATTGAGAGAGTTTAGAGAAAAATATTTTCAAGTTTCTATGAAATAATGAAACCTATTGAATTCTATTTATAATAGATTTTTTGAATTATTAAAGTGAATTATTAAAGTATGAATTATTAAAGTGAATTATTAAAGTATAATTTATTAAAGTGAATTATTAAAGTATGAATTATTAAAGTGAATTATTAAAGTATGAATTATTAAAGTTAAAGTAAAGTAAAAATAAAGTAAAGGTAAAGTTTAAGTATAGTAAAAATATAAAACTATGTACGTATAATACGCGTATAAATATATATAATATTAATTTAAATCGTTATATATATTTAATAAAATAAAATATAAATATCGTTATCTTTATCATACTGGTTAAGTAATGAGTTGTCAAAAGTGGTTCTAGATATTTATAAAAGTTATATACGTTTTAATAATAAAGTTCTTTTTTAACTGAAAACGTTTTTGTACGTTTGAAACTAAATCAAATAAATATAATAATTTGGTTTTCCAAAACCAAATATATTTTTAAGAATCATTTTGTTTAAAGGTTAAAATAATGGAAATCGTTATATCATAAAATGTTTTAGAAAAGTAGAATCATATATATTCATAATAGGTTTCAAGTTTTTAAATTACAGTTTGTTGGTGAAGCATGGGATAAAGTTCAAAGGTTAAATAAACGTATGAAATCATCTTAATGAAAAATGTCGAGTTACTTAACTTGTCGATATCCAACATCTAAGTTATTTACACTTCACGTTCTTACTTATAAATTACTTTACCATTTTCCGAATGTTGTCAAAAAGAATAGATTTCTTAAATCACAGTGGACCTCATAACATAGACCCGTAATCATATCATAATGTATCAGATAAATCAATCATTTGATATTATCTTCTAATTCCATTGATAAACATATTGAAACAAATACGTTCATGTAAAGTATTATACGTTTAATACTTTATTAATATTCTCAAGTTATAATATATATATACATATTTATTTATATATAACGGTTCGTGAATCGTCGGAATTTGGTCGAGGTTATAATGAATGTATGAACACAATTTAAAATTCTTGAGATTTAACTTAACAAACTTTGCTCATCGTGTCGGAATAATATAAAGATAAAGTTTAAATTTGGTTGAAAATTTCCGGGTTGTCACATGAACTTAACGGGTAGGTACTACCCGAATTAAAACTATAAAATGCTAATATGAAGAAAAAGCTTTTATAAATGAGTTCATACTATGCTACGAAATACTATTGACTACTCTTAAAATTCTATATGATTAACTCAATTCTTTTGGGCTATTTTTGAAGGAAATGGCACCGGCAACTCGTCAGAATTTGAACATGAGTGAGGAAGACTTCCGTGTTTTCCTTGCAGCAAACATAGCCGCAGTACAGGCTGCGATGCAAAATAACAATAACTATGGATCTAGCAGTGGAACTAATTTCACAAGAAATCGTGTAGGATGCTCCTACAAAGAATTCACAGCCTGCAAACCTTTGGAATTTGATGGAACCGAAGGACCAATTGGATTAAAACGGTGGACCGAGAAAGTCGAATCGGTATTTGCCATAAGTAAGTGTACTGAAGAGGACAAAGTTAAGTACGCTACGCATACCTTTACAGGTACTGCGTTAACATGGTGGAACACCTATCTTGAACAGGTAGGACAAGATGCTGCTTACGCACTACCGTGGTCGACATTCAAGCAATTGATGAATGAGCAGTACCGTTCTAGAAACGAAGTCAATAAGCTCAAGGTAGAGCTTAGAGAGTTACGAACACAAGGGTTCGACATTACCACATATGAACGACGATTCACAGAGTTGTGCCTATTGTATCCGGGAATGTTCGAAGATGAAGAAGAGAAGATCGACACGTTTATAAAAGGGTTACCAGTAAGGATTCAAGAAGATGTGAGTTCACACGAGCCCGCTTCCATACAAAAGGCAAGTTGAATGGCTCATAAACTCATAAATCAGATTGAGGGAAGAATTAAAGAGCAGACGGCCGAAGAAGCCAACACGAAACAACTCAAGAGAAAGTGGGAGGAAAACAGTGACAAGAATCACCAGTACAACAACAATAACAATTACAACCACAATCGCAACAACTATCCCAACAACCGCAACAACAATCGCAATAATAATGGCAATCCTAACAATAACTACAACACACGTCCCAACAATAACAACAACTACAACAACCGTTCCAACAATAATAACAATCCCAACAACAACCTCAATAACAACAACGGCAACAAAAACCAAAAATGCCAAAGGTGTGAAGAGTACCACCAGAATGAGTTTTGCACAACATTTTGCACAAATTGTAAAAGAACTGGCCATGGTGCGAAAAAGTGTGAGGTCTATGGACCAAAGTTTAACAGAACTAAAGGGACAAATAGTGCCAAAACAAGTAATGCCGCCTTTGTTTGTTATGGTTGTAGAAAACCGGGCCACATTAGAAGTAATTGCTCGAATCAGGGGAATACTAATGGGCAGGGTTGCGGAAGAGTTTTCAATATAAATACGGCAGAAGCGCAGGAAGACCCGGAGCTTGTTACGGGTACGTTTCTTATTGACAATAAATCTGCCTATGTTTTATTTGATTCGGGTGCGGATAGAAGCTATATGAGTAGAGATTTTTGTGCTAAATTAAGTTGCCCATTGACGCCTTTATAGTAAATTTTTACTCGAATTAGCAAACGGTAAATTAATTTCAGCAGATAATATATGTCGGGATAGAGAAATTAAATTGGGGGATGAACCGTTTAAAATTGATTTAATACCAGTCGAGTTAGGGAGTTTTGATGTAATAATTGGCATGAACTGGTTGAAAAAGGTGAGACCAGAGGTCGTTTGTTACAAAAATGCGATTCGCATTATGCATGAAAAAGGAAAACCTTTAATGGTGTACGGAGAAAAGAACAACGCGAAATTAAATCTTATTAGTAGTTTGAAGGCACAAAAACTAATAAGAAAAGGTTGTTACGTCATTTTAGCACACATCAAGGAAGTTAAACCTGAAGAAAAGAATATCAGTGATGTTCCCGTCGCAAAAGAATTTCCCGATGTATTTTCGAAAGAATTACCGGGATTACCCCCACATCGATCCGTTGAATTTCAAATAGACCTTGTACTAGGAGCTGCACCAATAGCTTGTGCTCCATACAGACTCACACCCAGCGAAATGAAAGAATTACAAAGTCAGTTACAGGAACTTTTAGAGCGTGGTTTCATTCGACCAAGCACATCACCGTGGGGAGCTCATATTTTGTTTGTCAAGAAGAAGGATGGTACATTTAGGTTGTGTATCGACTATCGAGAGTTGAACAAACTTACCATCAAGAACCGCTACCCACTACCGAGAATCGACGACTTATTTGATCAATTACAAGGCTCGTCAGTTTATTCGAAGATTGATTTACGTTCTGGGTATCATCAAATGCGGGTGAAGGAGGATGATATTCCAAAGACTGCTTTTAGGGCGCGTTACAGTTACTACGAGTTTACGGTTATGCCGTTTGGGTTAACTAACGCACCAGCTGTGTTCATGGACCTCATGAACTGAGTGTGTGGACCATACCTTGACAAGTTTGTCATTGTTTTCATCGATGACATACTTATTTACTCAAAGAATGACCAAGAGCACGAAGAACATTTGAGAAAAGTGTTAGAGTTGTTAAGGAAAGAAAAACTGTACGCTAAGTTTTCAAAGTGTGCATTTTGGTTAGAAGAAGTTCAATTCCTCGGTCATATAGTGAACAAAGAAGGTATTCAGGTGGATACAGCAAAGATTGAAACCGTTGAAAAGTGGGAAACCCCGAAAACTCCAAAGCATATACGCCAATTTTCAGGACTGGCTGGTTACTACAGAAGGTTCATCCAAGATTTTTCTAAAATAGCAAAACCTTTAACTGCATTAATGCATAAAGGGAAGAAATTTGAATGGAAGGATGAGCAGAAAAAAGTGTTTCAATTGTTGAAGAAAAAGTTAACTACGGCACCTATATTGTCATTGCCTGAAGGGAATGATGATTTTGTAATATATTGTGAGGCCTCAAAGCAAGGTCTCTGTTGTGTATTAATGCAACGAACGAAAGTAATTGCTTATGCGTCTAGACAATTGAAGATTCACGAGCAGAATTATACGACGCATGATTTGGAATTAGGCGCGGTTGTTTTTGCATTAAAGACTTGGAGGCACTACTTATATGGGGTCAAAAGTATTATATATACCGACCACAAAAGTCTTCAACATATATTTAATCAGAAACAACTGAACATGAGGCAGCGCAGATGGATTGAATTGTTGAATGATTACGACTTTGAGATTCGTTACCACCCGGAGAAGGCAAATGTGGTAGCCGATGCCTTGAGCAGAAAGGACAGAGAACCCGTTCGAGTAAAAGCTATGAATTTAATGATTCGTACTAACCTTACTACTCAAATAAAGGAGGCAAAACAAGGAGTTTTAAAAGAGAGAAATTTAAAGGATGAAATACCCAAAGAATCAGAGAAGCATCTTAATATTCGGGAAGACGGAACCTGGTATAGGGCTGAAAGGATTTGGGTACCAAAATATGGAGATATGAGAGAAATGGTACTTAGAGAAGCTCATAAAACCAGATACTCAATACATCCTGGAACGGGGAAGATGTACAAGGATCTCAAGAAACATTTTTGGTGGCCGGGAATGAAAGCCGATGTTGCTAAATACGTAGGAGAATGTTTGACGTGTTCTAAGGTAAAAGCTGAGCATCAAAAACCATCAGGTCTACTTCAACAACCCAAAATCCCGGAATGGAAATGGAAAAACATTATCATAGATTTCATCACTAAATTGCCAAAGACTGCAAGTGGTTTTGATACTATTTGAATAATAGTTGATCGTCTCACCAAATCAGCACACTTCCTGCCAATAAGAGAAGATGACAAGATGGAGAAGTTAGCACGACTGTATTTGAAGGAAGTCATCTCCAGACATGGAATACCAATCTCTCTTATCTCTGATAGGGATGGCAGATTTATTTCAATATTCTGGCAGACATTACAGCAAGCATTAGGAACTTGTCTAGACATGAGTACTATCTATCATCCACAAACTGATGGGCAGAGTGAAAGGACGATACAAACGCTTGAAGACATGCTACGAGCATGTGTTATTGATTTCGGAAATAGTTGGGATCGACACCTATCGTTAGCAGAATTTTCCTACAACAACAGTTACCATTCAAGCATTGAGATGGCGCCGTTTGAAGCACTTTATGGTAGAAAGTGCAGGTCTCAGATTTGTTGGAGTGAAGTGGGGGATAGACAGATTACGGGTCCGGAGATAATACAAGAAACTACCGAGAAGATCATCCAAATTCAACTACGGTTGAAAACAGCCCAAAGTCGACAAAAGAGCTACGCTGACATTAAAAGAAAAGATATAGAATTTGATATTGGAGAGATGGTCATGCTTAAAGTTGCACCTTGGAAAGGCGTTGTTCGATTTGGTAAACGAGGGAAATTAAATCCAAGGTATATTGGACCATTCAAGATTATTGGTCGTGTCGGACCAGTAGCTTACCGACTTGAATTACCTCAACAACTCGCGGCTGTACATAACACTTTTCACATCTCAAATTTGAAGAAATGTTTTGCTAAATAAGATCTCACTATTCCATTAGACGAAATCCAAATCAACGAAAAACTTCAATTCATTGAAGAACCCGTCGAAATAATGGATCGTGAGGTTAAAAGACTTAAGCAAAACAAGATACCAATTGTTAAGGTTCGATGGAATGCTTGTAGAGGACCCGAGTTCACCTGGGAACGAGAAGATCAGATGAAGAAGAAATACCCTCACTTATTTCCAGAAGATACGTTAACACCTCCAACTGCTTAAAATTTCGGGACGAAATTTATTTAACGGGTAGGTACTGTAGTGACCCGAACTTTTCCATGTTTATATATATTAAATGAAATTGATATTTATATGATTAAGTATTTCCAACATGTTAAGCAATCAAACTTGTTAAGACTTGATTAATTGAAATAGGTTTCATATAGACAATTGACCACCCAAGTTGACCGGTGATTTACGAATGTTAATATTTGTGAAAACTATATGATGAAATATATATGGATATATATATAGTTAACATCATATTATGATAAGTAAATATATCATTAAGTATATTAACAATGAACTACATATGTAAAAACAAGATTGCTAACTTAAGGATTTCGAAACGAGACATACAGGTAACGATTATCGTTGTAACAACATTTAAATGTATATATATCATATTAAGATATATTAATACATCATTATATCATGATAATGTAATGATTTAATATCTCATTAATTATAATAAATAATGGGTTAACAACATTTAACAAGATCGTTAGCTTAAAGGTTTCAAAACAACACTTACATGTAACGACTAACGATGACTTAATGACTCAGTTAAAATGTATATACATGTAGTATTTTAATATGTATTCATATATTTTTGAAAGACTTCAAGACACTTATTAAAGTACTTCTACTTAACAAAAATGCTTACAATTACATCCTCGTTCATTTTCATCAACAATTCCACTCGTATGCACTCGTATTTGAACTCGTACAATACACAACTTCTAAATGTATTTACTATTGGTATATACACTCCAATGATCAGCTATTACCAGCCCATGTGAGTCACCTAACCATGTGGGAACCATCATTTAACATCTAGCATGAAATATCTCACAAAATTACAAACTAATAGAGCCTATATTGCTACTCCATATTCACGTGAATGTTAGGTACCACAAACACATTCACTTTCTCTCTCAAGTGTTCTTCCTTTATTTTAAGTATTCTTCATCATCTTTAACAAAATCTAGCTCAATCTATTTCATAAATCCATACATAAACCAAGTTATAAAACAACTACTCAAGAACACACCAACAACACTTCCAAGTTTGCTAGCTTACTTCCAATCTTGCAAATCCACTTTGAGTGATCATCCAACCTCAAGAAATCTTTCTTATTTACAGTAATATATCTTTCTAATACAAGGTAATACTCATATTTAAACTTTAATTCAATTTCTATAACTTTAACAATCTTATTTCGAGTGGAAATCTTACTTGAACTTGTTTTCGTGTCATGATTCTACTTCAAGAAGTTTCAAGCCATTCAAGGATCCTTTGAAGCTAGATCTATTTTTCTTATTTTAAGTAGGTTTATCCATAAAACTTGAGATAGTAATGATGTTCATAACATCATTCGATTCATATATATAAAGCTACCTTATTCGAAGGTTTAAACTTGTAATCACTAGAACATAGTTTAGTTAATTCTAAACTTGTTCGCAAACAAAAGTTAATCCTTATAACTTGACTTTTAAAATCAACTAAACACATGTTCTATATCTATATTATATGCTAACTTAATGATTTAAAACCTGAAAACACAAAAAACACCGTAAAACCGGATATACGCTGTCGTAGTAACACCGCGGGCTGTTTTGGGTTAGTTAATTAAAAACTATGATAAACTTTGATTTAAAAGTTGTTCTTCTAGGAAAATGATTTTTCTTATGAACATGAAACTATATCCAAAAATCATGGTTAAACTCAAAGTGGAAGTATGTTTTCCAAAATGGTCATCTAGACGTCGTTATTTCGACTGAAATGACTACCTTTACAAAAACAACTTGTAACCTTTATTTCTGACAATAAACTTATACTTTTTCTGTTTAGATTCATAAACTTAAGTTCAATATGAAACCATAGCAGCTTGAATCACTCAAAACGGATTTAAAACGAAGAAGTTATGGGTAAAACTAGATTGGATAATTTTGCTTGTTGTAGCTACGTGAAAATTGGTAACAAATCTATATTAATCATATCCTAGCTAACTCATATTGTATTATACATGTATTCTAATATATTATGTAATCTTGGGATATCATAGACACGAATACAATGTTTTGACATATCATATCGACCCATCTATATATATATTTCGGAACAACCATAGACACTCTATATGGAGTAATGTTGGAGTTAGCTATACAGGGTTGAGGTTGATTCCAAAATATTATATATACTTTGAGTTGTGATCTAGACTGAGGCTTGTATACACGAGGTCGTGGATTGATTCGAGATAATATATATTGCTTTATTTTCTGTACATCTAACTGTAGACAACTAATTGTAGGTTACTAACGAGGACAGCTGACTTAATAAACTTAAAACAGTAAAACGTATTAAAAATGTTGTAAATATATTTTGAACATACCTTGATATATATGTACATATTTGTTATAGGTTCGTGAATCGACCAGTGGTCAAGTCTTACTTCCCGACGAAGTAAAAATCTGTGAAAGTGAGTTATAGTCCCACTTTTAAAATCTAATTTTTTTTGGATAAGAATACATGCAATTTTACAAATGTTTTACGAAATAGACACAAGTAAATGAAACTACATTATATGGGTGAATGATCGAAGCCGAATATGCACCTTTTTAGCTTGGTACCCTAAGAATTTGGGAATAGAACCCCAAATTGACGCGAATCCTAAAGATAGATCTATCGAGCCCAACAATCCCCATTCTGGAATTTGGAATGCTTTAGTACTTTGAAATTATCATGTCCGATGGGTGTCCCGGAATGATGGGGATATTCTATATGCATCTTGTTAATGTCGGTTACCAGGTGTTCACCATATGAATGATTTTTATCTCTATGTATGGGATGTATATTGAAATATGAAATCTTGTGGTCTATTATTACGATTTGATAAATATATAGGTTAAACCTATAACTCACCAACATTTTTGTTGACGTTTAAAGCATGTTTATTCTCAGGTGATTATTAAGAGTTTCCGCTGTTGCATGCTAAAATATGGAAAAGATTTGGTGTCAGCATGTTTGTATAATACTCCCTCCGTCCCAGATTAATTGTCCCCAGACAAAAAACACACAGTTTAAGAAATGTCATTATCACACTGTACTTTCTGTGTACTTTTTTCTAACTTTACAGTTTTACCCTCAATCAATTAATTAGAAAACCCTCTATCTTTTGTAATTTGATTAATTCATTAGGGACAATATTGTAAACTTCGTTAAATTTACTTTCCATTTTTGGAAGTGGACAATTAATTTGGGACAGCCCGAAAAGGAATACTGGACAATTAATCTGGGACGGAGGGAGTATTATTTTAAAACTGCATTCGAGATTTACTTTGTTGTAACATATTAATATTGTAAACCAATATGTATTGGTAGTGTGTAAGTGTGATATTTTTAGATTATCATTTCTGGATAATCTAGGTAGTGTCCTTTTAACCTTGTCGATAAAAATAAAGGTTATGGTTTGTTTTAAAAACGAATGCAGTCTTTGAAAAACATCTCATATAGAGGTCAAAACCTCGCAACGAAATCAATTAATATGGAACGTTTAGAATCAATATGAACGGGACATTTCATGCAGTAGGCGGGAACATGGGGTGAATATGACAGCTTGTGTTTTGTAATATCCCGTTTTTCCCACACGTGATCTAAGGTACATATTTAACCATTAGTATGCTTATAACTCGTTCGTTATGTGATGAAATGAAATGAGTATTAATTAATGCGTAAACGTATATATATATATATATATATATATATATATATATATATATATATATATATATATATATATATATATATATATATATATATATATATATATATATATATATATTGGAATGCATGCATGTATAAGTATATGCATAGGTTTTGTTAATGTTAAGTCTTGTGAGGCTTAAAGACGAAGTTTAGACGTATATAGGAAGCGTGAACGGGATGTACTAGTCGTATAAATCAATTTTTAAGCTAAGTTGTCGAATAGGTCAGTTACAGGCCATTGTCGCGCCACGAGGCTCTTGGTCGCGCCGCGACAAACAACGCAAATCAAAGTCAGGAGAGGATTAAGATAGCTTGAAAAATCAGTTAATTGCCGTGCCGCGACATATGGGGTCGCACCGCGACCCACTGGGTGAACTGGTTCCGGTTTTTGTTTTTAAAATAAGTGCTCCCAGGGCAATTTCATCTTTTCGTGTATAGATCTGATTGGAACATTCAATATCAACCACTTATCCATTTTATTCATTTGCTTTTCCATTTTCTTCTCTATTTTCCTCTAAAAACATAAAACCCAATTGGATTCAAAGTGAGATTAGAGAGTGAAGATTTGAGAGTTGATCTTTGAAGCAAGAATTAAAGTTGTTCTTCTCGTTCTTAGCTACGAGTGGATAGTGTTGGTAAGCCTTAACTCCGTATTTTGAGTTTTAATTAATTTATGGCTAGGATTTGGCCATTTGAGGCTTGTATGACCCATTTGGGGTTAATATGGGTGAATTTGGGTTATATTGACGAAAGGAAACCCTAAATAGCTATAATCTAGGGTTTGGTCTTATGATTGGAAGTTGTAAGTGTTAGATGGTGTTGTTAGTCACTAATACACTTGTAAATAATGAAAGAATTGTTAATGGGTCATGTTTGACTAAAATTACAAGTCTAAGTATCAAAATGGGTCAAATGGGTAATTGTTGACCTAGTTGGGTGAAATGGGTATGAATTACCCATAAATTGGGTTAGTTGGAATAGTAGACTCTAGTCACTAGCTTTTAGTGATTTATGACGAGTCATGGCCATTGATGGGCGGTTTTGGTGGATGTGAGCCATTTAATGCATTTGGGTCATTGAATGCTCAAGAGTGAGTATTGTGGTTGGTTCCACAAGTTGTGTATTAAATGTGTACTTAATGTATTAGGTACGTTGCTTTGAAGTTTCAGAAGTGCATAATCATCATCCTTGTATTAAGGTGAGTGGAATAATTTTGCGTGTACGTATATAATGTATTTATTTTTGTAGTATGAATGTGGAAGTGTTGCGATGTTCAAGACACCACATTCTATGTAACGAGTGGAATTGTCGCGGTGTTCAAGACACCACTCAATGGTTTAATTGACATGTGGAATTGTCGCGGTGTTCAAGACACCACATTGTCATGGGATTTGAATTGTCGCGATGTTCAAGACATCACTCATTGTTTTGATTGACATGTGGAATTGTCGCAGTGTTCAAGAGGCCACATTGTCATAGGGGTGAGTTAGTCGCGGTGTTCAAGACATCACCTGGGGGATTAGTAATTACGCAGTGTTTAAGTAACACTAATGGATGTTATGAACTCCGACGGTCTTTCAAGTCCCGTTCCCTTGTACGATTGGTTAACCATGGTTGTGTGAATTTGTATTTAGCATATTAAATTGTGAACCATATGCTATTGTTATTGCTAGCTTACTGTGAATCACGGATAGTAGTTTATGCATGATGTTTGCATGGTTGTCGAATTGCTAGCTTGTATGCGGTATTGTGTTTGTGAATTGCAAGTAAGTAGGTTATATATGCATATGTATAATTATTGCATTCACTAAGCGTTAGCTTACCCCTCTCGTTGTTTATCTTTTTAGATGCAGGTACGGAGAAGGGAAAGGGGGTTGTTGGATACTAGTTCCCCATGTTGGATTTGTATTGAAGCTTTTGAAGCCGACCTAGCGTTTTAGGTAGTTTAGCCCCAAACCATGCTCGAGTGTAGTTTGGATTAAAACTATCATTTTAAATGGGTCGAACTTGTAATACATTTGATTAATGGCCTTTGTGCCTTTTGTAAACATTTAACTTGTGATATTATTTGAATGGGTTATATGTAACCGTTATTTTGGGCGCTAATGGTTTATTGTTTAAAAAAAATTTATCGTATGATATACGGGTTGGGTTGTTTCAAGTGGTATCAGAGCATGGTCTAAGGGATTTAGGCGAATTGAGATAGGTGCCTAGACTTAGACTTTATTGTGTGTGCGCTTTATGCGGGACTTGTAGGATTTCGGGTCGGATCGGGAATTGTTAGTGCATAGGTTTATGTGAACTAACCTTGCGCTATTTGTTTTGTGTTGTATTTGCAATCATCAAGCGAGATAGACATTGTATTAGTGAGTTAATGCGATGTGCTCGCGTAGTAATGACTAGCTACCATTATTACGGGTGCAAATCGTGTCAAACAAGCGGTGTACGATGATTGTTGAGCAAGATGGGGCGGTAATGTGAATATATATGTATCATGTCTTTTCGTTTCATTGTTTAACCTCTTCCGTTTTATAGAATGAAGATGAGAAACGGACATGACACCGAAAATGGGGGCACGAGCGAGGACCCCGAGTTCACGGCCAAGGTTGAGGCCATTTTGAAAAGTCATCATGCGTCTTTCCTAGAAGATGCTAAGAAGATGTTTCTAGATACGATACACGAGCAATTAGTCAATGTAGTAAAGGAGCAAATTAAAGTTGTCCTTCAAGAGGACAATGTTGGAAGACGAGACTTTTTCTATAAGATTTTCAAAGATGCTCAACCTCCCACTTTTGAGGGTGAACAGGATCCATTTAAGAGTGCCCGATGGATCTCTGATATGGAGGGGGCTTTTCGTACTTGTGAATGCCCTCTTGATAAAAAGACAAGGTATAGTTGTAGCATGTTGAGAGGTGACGCTAAATTGTGGTGGGATGCGAAAATCCAAGTTTATGGTGAAGAACAATGTATGGATTTTACTTGGGATGAAATCAAGGTGGAATTTTTCGACGAATACCGAACTTCGACCGATCTTACAAGGCTTAAGGACGAATTACGTTCCTTAAGGCAAGGGTCGATGGATTTGAACACTCTCAAATCCGTTTTCTTGTCCAAGACACAATTTTGCCCGGAGTATTTCGGGAATGATAAAATGTTGAAGGAAGACTTCTATCGAATCTTGAACGATAGTTATCAAGAGAAGATTAGTGTAAATGTGGTGAAGAGTTTTGATGAGTTGTTCAATATGGCCAAAGATTTTGAGGCGCTTGTGTTGAGAAAGAGTGGCTTTACTTTTGGCAAAAGGAAGTTTGAAGCTACTAGTCATTCGAACTTTTCAAACAAGAAGAACAAGAAGGGCTCCGAGAGTGTTGGTAGTGTGAAGAAAGGTGCTTCCGGAGATTTTCCTTATTCTTGTCACAATTGTGGATGAAAGGGACATATGGCCCGTGATTGCACCAAACCATCTACTACAACCAAACTTACTTGTTACAATTGTGGTAAAGAAGGGCACCGAAGGCCAGAGTGTCCCGATTTAAATAATGATAATGTTAAGAGGTTGGAGAAGGTGGCGGGCACGGCTAAGGGGCGAAACTATTTGATGACCAATGATGAGGCCAAGCAATCCAATGAAGTTATCTCAGGTACTTTCATGGTTAACTCTAATCCAGCAAGGATATTATTTGATAGCGGGGCTAATTTGTCTTTTGTGTCTCCTCGATTTGTGCCTAAGCTTCACAAACCACTAGCTAAATTAAGTCATCCGGTAGAAGTTGAAATAGCGGATGGTAAGACGGTGCTAGGGGTTGATGTGTGTAAAGATTGTAATGTTGTATTTGGTACCGAAACGTTTAAAGTCGATCTCATTCTGATGACCTTGGGTGAGTTTGATGTTGTTATTGGTATGGATTGGCTCGATTGTTATAGAGTCGATATCGCATGCCATGATAAATTCATTCATGTCAAGACCCCAAGTGGGGGAGAGTTGATTATTCATGGCGATAAACGAAGAAGACTCGTACCATTATGCACTTATGCACGGGCACGACGTTTTCTTAAGAGTGGTGGTATGGTTTTTCTTGCCCATGTCATTGATACTCGTGATGAGCCACCATCGATTCGTGAAATTCCGGTTGTTAATGAATTTGAAGACGTTTTTTCGGATGAGTTACCGGGTGTTCCGGCGGAAAGACAAGTTGAATTTCGCATTGAGTTGGTTCCGGGAGCTACTCTCATTGCTAAAACTCCTTATCGTTTAGCGCCGACGGAAATGCAAGAGTTGTTAAATCAAACCCAAGAGTTGCTTGAAAAGGGTTTTATTTGACCGAGTTCCTCGCCATGGGGTGCTCCGATTTTATTTGTGAAGAAGAAGGATGGTAGTATGCGGATGTGCATCGATTATCGGGAGCTGAACAAAGTGACGATCAAGAATCGTTATCCATTGCCTCGGATTGACGATTTGTTTGACCAACTCCAAGGTGCAACGTACTTTTCTAAGATTGACTTACGGTCCGGCTATCACCAAGTGCAGGTCCGTGAGGAAGATATAGAGAAAACGGCTTTCCGAACTCGTTACGGGCATTTTGAGTTTGTAGTTATGCCTTTTGGTCTCACGAATGCACCAGCGACATTCATGGATCTTATGAACCGAGTGTGCCAACCTATGTTTGACAAGTCGGTAATTGTGTTCATTGACGACATACTTGTTTATTCTAAGAGTATGAAGGAACATGAGCACCATTTGCGTGAAGTGTTGAAGACATTGCGGAAGAAGAAGTTGTATGCTAAGTTCTCCAAATGTGAATTTTGGCTAAAGGGAAGTTTAATTCCTTGGCCATATTGTGAATAAAGAAGGTATTCAAGTAGATCCGGGGAAGATTGAAATGGTGAAGAGTTGGGGAAAACCGACTACGCCTACGGAAATTCGGAGTTTTCTCGGGTTGGCCGGTTATTATCGTCGGTTTATCCAAGACTTTTCTAAAATTGCTTCTCCTTTGACGAAATTGACTAGGAAGAACGTGAGGTTTAATTTGGAAAACAAGCAAGAAATTGCTTTCCAATTATTAAAGGAGAAATTGTGTCAAGCTCCGGTGTTGGTATTACCGGAAGGGATCGAAGATATGATGGTTTATTGTGATGCCTCATTAAATGGAATCGGGTATGTTCTAATGCAAAGAGGTAAAGTCATCGCTTACGCCTCTCGACAATTAAAGGAACACGAAAAGAGATACCCGACTCATGATCTTAAATTGGCGGCGGTGGTTCATGCGTTGAAAATTTGGCACCACTACTTGTATGGTGTCAAGTGTACGATTTATTCGGATCATAAGAGTTTGAAACATCTCTTTAATGAACGAGATTTGAATTATCGTCAACGTAGGTGGATGGATGTGGTAAAAGATTATGATTGTGAGATACTTTATCATCCGGGTAAGGCGAACGTGGTCGCGGATGCGTTAAGTAGAAAGAGTCAACATCCGGCGATACGAGTAGGATCGTTACGCATGATTATTACTAACGATTTTCTTGTAAAGCTTGGTGAGATTCAAATTGAAGCTTTTGTTAACAACAAACATGAAGAACGAATCGTGGGGCAAACGGAGTCCATTATCTTAGGCCCGTATGATTTGTTGTCCTTTCAAGGAAGAGTGTGGGTGCCTAAAATGGGAGATTTCTGAAGGTTGCTACATGATGAAGCACATAAGTCGAAGTATTCCATTCAACCGGGTGCAACAAAGATGTACTATGATTTGAAGAAAGAGTATTGGTGGCCCGGTATGAAACGTGATGTTGTGAAGTATGTTGAACAATGCGTCACGTGTTTGCAAGTTAAAGCCGAACACCAAAATTCGTATGGTAAGTTACAACCATTGGAAGTCCCGAAATGAAAATGGGAGCACATTACCATGGACTTCATTACCAAGTTACCAAAGACGGCGAGGACCCAATATGATACAATTTGGGTGATAGTTGATAGATTGACGAAGAGTGCTTTGTTTCTTCCCATTCGGGAAATGATATCGTCGGAGACTTTGTCCAAGATATTTATCAAGGAGGTGATATCGAGACATGGGGTTCCTATATCTATTGTTTCGGATCGAGATACTATTTTCACGTCTCGGTTTTGGAATAAGTTTCATGAAGATATGGGTACTCAATTGAAAATGAGCACGGCGTATCATCCTCAAACGGACGGTCAAACCGAACGTACAAATCAAACATTGGAGGATATGTTAAGGGCGTGTGTTATTGATTTCGGTGGTAGTTGGGATGAGCACTTACCATTAGTGGAATTCTCGTACAATAATAGTTACCACACTAGTATTGGAATGCCACCTTATGAGATGCTTTATGGGCGTAGGTTTCAAACTCCTATTTGTTGGGGTGAGGTGGGACAATGAGAAATCAGGAGTACCGATTTGGTCCTTGAGACGAATAGTAAGATTGAGATGATTTGGGCTCGACTTAATACGGCGCAAGATAGACAAAAGTCTTATGCCAATAAAGGTAGGAGACTGATTGAGTTCCAAGAAGGTGACATGGTGATGCTTAAGGTTTCACCATGGAAAGGTGTTATTCGGTTTCGAAAGCGGGGAAAGTTAGCTCCTCGATTTATTGGTCCTTTCAAGGTTTTGGCACGCGTTGGTGAGGTTGCTTATAGACTAGAGTTGCCCGAAGAGCTTGCGGGGATTCATAATACATTTCGTGTTTCCCATCTCCGTAAGTGTCTTGCGGATGACTCGACTTGGGTGCCGTTAGATGAGATTGCATTGAACAACAAATTAGAGTATGTTGAAGAGCCGATTGCAATTCTTGATGAGAAGGTTAAGATGTTGCGAAACAAGGAAGTTAGAACTTTCAAAGTGCAATGGTGTAGTGACCCGAACTTTTCCATGTTTATATATATTAATTGAGATTGATATTTACATGATTAAATGTTTCCAACATGTTAAGCAATCAAACTTGTTAAGACTTGATTAATTGAAATATGTTTCATATAGACAATTGACCACCCAAGTTGATCGGTGATTCACGAACGTTAAAACTTGTAAAAACTATATGATGACATATATATATGGATATATATATATATAGTTAACATGATACTATGATAAGTAAACATATCATTAAGTATATTAACAATGAACTACATATGTAAAAACAAGACTACTAACTTAATGATTTTTAAACGAGACATATATGTAACGATTATCGTTGTAAAGACATTTAATGTATATATATCATATTAAGAGATATTCATACATGATAATATCATGATAATATAATAATTTAAAATCTCATTTCATATTATAAACATTGGGTTAACAACATTTAACAAAATCGTTAACCTAAAGGTTTCAAAACAACACTTACATGTAACGACTAACGATGACTTAACGACTCAGTTAAAATGTATATACATGTAGTGTTTTAATATGTATTTATACACTTTTGAAAGACTTCAATACACTTATCAAAATACTTCTAATTAACAAAAATGCTTACAATTACATTCTCGTTCAGTTTCATCAACAATTCTACTCGTATGCACCCGTATTCGTACTCGTACAATACACAGCTTTTAGTTGTATGTACTATTGGTATATACACTCCAATGATCAGATCTTAGCAGCCCATGTGAGTCACCTAACACATGTGGGAACCATCATTTGGCAACTAGCATGAAATATCTCATAAAATTACAAAAATATGAGTAATCATTCATGACTTATTTACATGAAAACAAAATTACATATCCTTTATATCTAATCCGTACACCAACGACCAAAAACACCTACAAACACTTTCATTCTTCAATTTTCTTCATCTAATTGATCTCTCTCAAGTTCTATCTTCAAGTTCTAAGTGTTCTTCATAAATTCTACAAGTTCTAGTTACATAAAATCAAGAATACTTTCAAGTTTGCTAGCTCACTTCCAATCTTGTAAGGTGATCATCCAACCTCAAGAAATCTTTGTTTCTTACAGTAGGTTATCATTCTAATACAAGGTAATAATCATATTCAAACTTTGGTTCAATTTCTATAACTATAACAATCTTATTTCAAGTGATGATCTTACTTGAACTTGTTTTCGTGTCATGATTCTGCTTCAAGAACTTCGAGCCATCCAAGGATCCGTTGAAGCTAGATCCATTTTTCTCTTTTTCAGTAGGTTTATCCAAGGAACTTAAGGTAGTAATGATGTTCATAACATCATTCGATTCATACATATAAAGCTATCTTATTCGAAGGTTTAAACTTGTAATCACTAGAACATAGTTTAGTTAATTCTAAACTTGTTCGCAAACAAAAGTTAATCCTTCTAACTTGACTTTTAAAATCAACTAAACACATGTTCTATATCTATATGATATGCTAACTTAATGATTTAAAACCTGGAAACACGAAAAACACCGTAAAACCGGATTTACGCCGTCGTAGTAACACCGCGGGCTGTTTTGGGTTAGTTAATTAAAAACTATGATAAACTTTGATTTAAAAGTTGTTATTCTGATAAAATGATTTTTATTATGAACATGAAACTATATCCAAAAATTATGGTTAAACTCAAAGTGGAAGTATGTTTTCTAAAATGGTCATCTAGACGTCGTTCTTTCGACTGAAATGACTACCTTTACAAAAAACGACTTGTAACTTATTTTTCCGACTATAAACCTATACTTTTTCTGTTTAGATTCATAAAATAGAGTTCAATATGAAAACATATCAATTTGATTCACTCAAAACAGATTTAAAATGAAGAAGTTATGGGTAAAACAAGATTGGATAATTTTTCTCATTTTAGCTACGTGAAAATTGGTAAAAAATCTATTCCAACCATAACTTAATCAACTTGTATTGTATATTATGTAATCTTGAGATACCATAGACACGTATACAATGTTTCGACCTATCATGTCGACACATCTATATATATTTCGGAACAACCATAGACACTCTATATGTGAATGTTGGAGTTAGCTGATATCGCGTATTTCATATGCATTTTTCCTTAGCGATATCGGGTACATTTTGGTCCTTTTGGATACGATTTGGAGTTATTTTGGTTAAAGTTGTGAAAGTTTGAGTTCCAAGACCAAGAAGGTTAAATTTGATGTTATTTGATGGTTTTGGATGTCTTTCGATGTTTACGAGTGAAAAGGTTTGATTCGGTTCGAGTTTTGGTGTTAATATGATGTTTTTAAGCTCGTTTCAGCAATTGTATAATGGAGCGCCGCTCCAAATGAGGGCGCGCCGCGCCAAACAACTAGAAAAACAAGTCGAGCAGTTTTGAAGTTCAAAGGATCAGTTCCAGTAAAACGGCGCGCCGCGCAGGGGTCCTGGCGCGCCGCGCGACATCCAGCCGGGTTCAGAATTCTCCACTTATAAAAGCCCGAATTTAACCCTAAATTATAATAATCGTATCCTGACGAATTCCAGCCACTTTTTGACGAACTTAGGTGATTTTTGGAGATCTTCAAGGTCATTCTAAGGTACTAATCATTCCGGGAACAAGTCTCGATTCGTGTATCGTTCAGATTTCAATCTTTGATTAGGTTTATTCTTTTGTTATCAACAATGAATTTCTCTATGTTTTTGATTGTTATTTTGATTTCAGCCATGATTGTAGGCTAAACTCTTAATGTTTGTCTAGATTGAATATTTGCAAGTGTTTGGATGTTACTTTGAGGTTTTATTAATTGATGCATGATAATTATGAGTTTTGATTAAGAACCATTCTTGTGGGTGTTAATTATTGATACTAGGTTGATTAGTGAATCTTGTTTGAACAAAGGGAACCCTGTTTCAATTTAGTGATCTAATTTCCAATTGATTTGTCTTAACCGATTGGGTGCTTACTGGACCAAGGGGGTAAACCGGGTATGGTAATTAAACAAAACAGGGGTGAATTGTGTGGAGCGAACGCGTAACCAATTGAATCTTAATCTTGTAATTAGCTAGTTACTAAGTCACAAACGAAAGATAGTTTTAGGTGAAAGGGAACCCTAAGCCAATAAGTCCTAGTTTGATGTGTTTGCTAAAAGAGAACTCTGGGTAAACCGACTCTGTAATTGCGTGCATTGATTAATAGAACTAGTGCTTAATAACAAATCATCCAACACTGCGAATAGGATATCTAGGCGAACATTCTTTTATCCATTGAATTCAAATATCTTTATTTTTCTGTCGAGTCTGCATTTCTTTTATTTAAACTTAAAAACCAAAAATATTGTCTTTTATTTTCAAAGCTATCTTGATTTGGCTAATCGTTAAATAGCCGCAAAACAAACTATCTCGTACTTTCAACTTTCATAGTTTAACTTAGTTTACTTTTCTTAGTTGCAAACTTAATTCTCACGTTAATACTGTCCTTGGAACGATACTTGGAATTACCATTTTTATACTATTGCACGATCGGGTACACTGCCCGTTAGTGTGTAGTAATCTTTAAACCAGGCATATTTCCAGAGATAATTTATATACTAGATTTCACACATCATTAGCTATACAGGGTTGAGGTTGATTCCAAAATATATATAGTTTGAGTTGTGATCAATACTGAGATACGTATACACTGGGTCGTGGATTGATTCAAGATAATATTTATCGATTTATTTATGTACATCTTACTGTGGACAACTAGTTGTAGGTTACTAACGAGGACAGCTGACTTAATAAACCTAAAACATCAAAATATATTAAAAGTGTTGTAAATATATTTTGAACATACTTTGATATATATGTATATGTATATATTGTTATAGGTTCGTGAATCAACCAGTGGCCAAGTCTTACTTCCCGACGAAGTAAAAATCTGTGAAAGTGAGTTATAGTCCCACTTTTAAAATCTAATATTTTTGGGATGAGAATATATGCAGGTTTTATAAATGATTTACAAAATAGACACAAGTACGTGAAACTACATTCTATGGTTGAATTATCAAAATCGAATATGCCCCTTTTTATTAAGTCTGGTAATCTAAGAATTAGGGAACAGACACCCTAATTGATGCGAATCCTAAAGATAGATCTATTGGGCCTAACAAACCCCATCCAAAGTACCGGATGCTTTAGTACTTCGAAATTTATATCATATCCGAAGGGTGTCCCGGAATGATGGGGATATTCTTATATATGCATCTTGTTAATGTCGGTTACCAGGTGTTCACCATATGAATGACTTTTATCTCTATGTATGGGATATGTATTGAAATATGAAATCTTGTGGTCTATTATTATGATTTGATATATATAGGTTAAACCTATAACTCACCAACATTTTTGTTGATGTTTTAAGCATGTTTATTCTCAGGTGATTATTAAGAGCTTCCGCTGTCACATACTTAAATAAGGACGAGATTTGGAGTCCATGCTTGTATGATATTGTGTAAAAACTGCATTCAAGAAACTTATTTTGTTGTTACATATTTGTATTGTAAACCATTATGTAATGGTCGTGTGTAAACAGGATATTTTAGATTATCATTAGTTGATAATCTACGTAAAGTTTTTTAAACCTTTATTAATGAAATAAAGGTTATGGTTTGTTTTAAAATGAATGCAGTCTTTGAAAAACGTCTCATATAGAAGTCAAAACCTCGCAACGAAATCAATTAATATGGAACGTTTTTAATCAATAAGAACGGGACATTTCAGTTGGTATCCGAGCGTTGGTCTTAGAGAACCAGAATTTTGCATTAGTGTGTCTTATCGAGTTTGTTAGGATGCATTAGTGAGTCTGGACTTCGACCGTGTTTACTTGAAAAATGATTGCTTCACAAATTTTGTTGGAAACTATATATTTTTAACATGTGAATATTATGTGATATATTAATCTCTTAACGCGTTTGATATTATGTGATAGATGTCTACCTCTAGAACAAGTCCCATTGACTCACCTAATAATAATGAAGAGTCAAATGTAAATTGGAATGATTCGTGGACTGATTCACAAGTTCCCGAAGAGGAACCGGAAGAAGAGTCGGAACCGGAAGAAGAGTCGGAACCGGAAGAAGAATCGGAACCGAAAGAAGAATCGGAACCGGATGAAGAAATAGAACCGGTGGGGGAAATAATAAAACGGTTAAGTAAAAGGAAATCCTCAACCAACCGACCAAGGTTAATTATGGTCAATGGTGTTTCCGCCAAGGAAGCAAAATATTGGGAGGATTACCAATTCTTCGATGAATCGGATTCCGATGAGAATTCCGATGATGTTATAGAAATTACCCCAACTGAATTTAAAAAGGCAAAAGAAAATAATAAGGGAAAGGGCATAAAAATAGAGAAATCTAATTCCAACCCCGATGAACTTTATATGTATCGTCAACCCCCGAGTCCTTAAGTTGTAACAATGACCCGGGAACCTCTAAACCACCAGGTTTTTCTAAACCAATGTGGAAAACAACGGCTCGTATTAGGGGAACATCATATATCCCTAGAAACTTGGCAAAACGAACCAAAACCGAAGAAGAAGAAACAAGCGAGTCGGAATAAGATAGTTGTATTCGTGTGGTGTAATATATGTAATATAGTGTGCTTATGCTTTATGATATATGTAAAAATTGCTTGTATTAATAAGTATTTTTTTTATGAATCTAACTCTTGTCTATTTTTACAGTATAAAAACACAAAATGGATAGACAACCCAATATTTTAAGAGACCTACCTGGAGACATGATTGATGAAATCTTGTCTAGAGTCGGTCAGAATTCTTCGGCACAACTATTTAAGGCGAGATCAGTTTGTAAGACATTCGAAGAACGTTCTAAGAATGCCTTGGTTTATAAAAGGCTTTCGTTCGAAAGATGGGGGATATCACATTGGGAAATCCATAAGATACGATGTGTTTACTTTGACGCATATATTGCGGGGAACCCAAATGCTATTTTACGCAATGGGTTAAGAAATTATTTTGACTCAATATATCCGAATATTGGACTTCATGATTTAGAAAAAGCGGCTAACATGCAACATAAAGAAGCATGTTATGCTTACGGATTAGTAATGTTCGCTTCTCACCAAAGTGAGAACAAGAACATCGGGCTACAACTATTAAACAAAACGTTCCCACAAGCGACGGAGTCGGTAATTGGGGTAAGAAATGAGGTTTTTAGATTGTTATGGGACTGTTGGACATTACGTAACCCTCGTCCCTTTGACGATGTTACAACACGCTGTCTTATCAACGGCCATAACGGTTATGTTCCATAAGACCAAGGATGGGAAGTAATCCTAGTAAAACCAGAATGCATGACTTGTTTCTGGACGTATGAATTACGTGTCTTTATTGCCTTTGCTGAACGACTTGTGTACTAGCTAGAATTATCTTCACAACCATCTTGTATCAAATTTATTGTGTGCTATATTTCATGCTATATGTAAAATAAGCGGTATTGTAAATTTGTAAAATATTGTGTAAAAGTTTGAACGCGAAATATTATTATAATCAGTTTTTCATATAGAATTGTAGTAGTTGAATTATATATTAGCTACTAAGTATGAACTTAACGGGTAGGTACTACCCGAATTTAAACTTATAAAACGCTAATATGAAGAAAAAGATTTTATAAATGAGTTCATATTATGCTACGAAATACTATTAACTACTCTTAATATTCTGTATGATTAACTTGTTCCATTTGATTATTTTGAAGGAAATGGCACCGACTACTCGACACACCATGAATATGAATGAAGAGGAATTCCGTACTTTTCTAGCTTCAAACATAGCCGCAGTACAGGCTGCGCTACATACCAACAATAATCTTGGATCTAGCAGTACAGGAAATCGTGTAGGATGCACCTACAAAGAATTCACTGCCTGCAAACCTTTGGAATTTGATGGAACCGAAGGACCGATCAAATTGAAACGGTGGACCGAGAAGGTCGAATTGGTGTTTGCCATAAGTAAGTGTACTGAAGAGGACAAAGTGAAGTACGCTACGCATACCTTCACAAGTTCTGCGTTAACATGGTGGAATACCTATCTAGAGCAAGTGGGACAAGACGATGCGTACGCATTACCGTGGTCAGCATTCAAGCACTTGATGAACGAGAAGTACCGTCCCAGAACCGAGGTCAATAAGCTCAAGATAGAACTTAGAGGGTTACGAACCCAAGAATTTGATATTACCACGTACGAAAGACGATTCACAGAATTGTGCCTATTGTGTCCGGGAGCATTCGAAGATGAGGAAGAGAAGATCGACGCGTTTGTGAAAGGATTACCGGAAAGAATCCAAGAAGATATAAGTTCACACGAGCCCACCTCCATACAACAGGCATGTAGAATGGCTCACAAACTAGTGAACCAGATTGAAGAAAGAATTAAAGAACAGACTGCTGAAGAGGCCAATGTGAAGCAAGTCAAAAGAAAGTGGGAGGAAAACAGTGATAAGAATCACCAATACAACAACAACAGCAATTACAACAATAATCGCAACAATTATCCCAACAATCGCAACATCAATCGCAACTACAATAAACGGCCCAACAACAACAACAACAACAGCAACTACAACAATCATCCCAACAACAATAATAACCGCAACAACAACAACAATCAGAAGCAGCTATGCCAAAGGTGTGAAAAGTATCACTCAGGGTTCTGCACCAAATTTTGCAACAAGTGTAAAAGAAATGGTCATAGCGCGGCGAAGTGTGAGGTCTACGAACCAGGGGTTAATAGAATGAACGGAACAAATGGTGTCAGAACGAGTAATGGCGGAGCAAGTAGTGTCGGAGCAAGTTATGCCAATGTAGTTTGTTATAAATGTGGAAAACCAGGCCACATTATTAGAAATTGCCCGAACCAGGAGAACACGAATGGACAAGGCCGCGGAAGAGTTTTCAATATTAATGCGGCAGAGGCACAGGAAGACCCGGAGCTTGTTACGGGTACGTTTCTTATTAACAATAAATCTGCTTACGTTTTATTTGATTCGGGTGCGGATAGAAGCTATATGAGTAGAGATTTTTGTGCTAAATTAAGTTGTGCATTGACGCCTTTGGATAGTAAATTTTTACTCGAATTAGCAAATGGTAAATTAATTTCAGCAGATAATATATGTCGGAATCGAGAAATTAAACTGGTTAGCGAAACATTTAAGATTGATTTGATACCAGTAGAGTTAGGGAGTTTTGATGTGATAATCGGTATGGACTGGTTGAAAGAAGTGAAAGCAGAGATCGTTTGTTACAAAAATGCAATTCGCATTATACGAGAAAAAGAAAAACCCTTAATGGTGTACGGAGAAAAGGGCAACACGAAGCTACATCTTATTAGTAATTTGAAGGCACAAAAACTAATAAGAAAAGGTTGCTATGCTGTTCTAGCACACGTCGAGAAAGTACAAACTGAAGAAAAGAGCATCAATGATGTTCCCATTGCAAAAGAATTTCCCGATGTATTTCCGAAAGAATTACCGGGATTACCCCCACATCGATCCGTTGAATTTCAAATAGATCTTGTACCAGGAGCTGCCCCAATAGCTCGTGCTCCTTACAGACTCGCACCCAGCGAGATGAAAGAACTGCAAAGCCAATTACAAGAACTTTTAGAGCGTGGTTTCATTCGACCAAGCACATCACCGTGGGGAGCTCCTGTTTTGTTTGTCAAGAAGAAAGATGGTACATTCAGGTTGTGTATCGACTACCGAGAGTTGAACAAACTTACCATCAAGAACCGCTACCCACTACCGAGAATTGATGACTTATTTGATCAACTACAAGGCTCGTCTGTTTATTCAAAGATTGACTTACGTTCCGGGTATCATCAAATGCGGGTGAAAGAAGATGATATTCCAAAGACTGCTTTCAGAACACGTTACGGTCATTACGAGTTTATGGTCATGCCGTTTGGTTTAACTAATGCACCAGCTGTGTTCATGGACCTTATGAACCGAGTGTGTGGACCATACCTTGACAAGTTTGTCATTGTTTTCATTGATGACATACTTATTTACTCAAAGAATGACCAAGAACACGGTGAACATTTGAGAAAGGTGTTAGAAGTATTGAGGAAGGAAGAATTGTACGCTAAGTTTTCAAAGTGTGCATTTTGGTTGGAAGAAGTTCAATTCCTCGGTCACATAGTGAACAAAGAAGGTATTAAGGTGGATCCGGCAAAGATAGAAACTGTTGAAAAGTGGGAAACCCCGAAAACTCCGAAACACATACGCCAGTTTTTAGGACTAGCTGGTTACTACAGAAGGTTCATCCAAGACTTTTCCAGAATAGAAAAACCCTTGCGTGCATTAACGCATAAAGGGAAGAAATTTGAATGGAATAATGAACTAGAGAAAGCGTTTCAGTTATTGAAGAAAAAGCTAACTACGGCACCTATATTGTCATTGCCTGAAGGGAATGATGATTTTGTGATTTATTGTGATGCATCAAAGCAAGGTCTCGGTTGTGTATTAATGCAACGAACGAAGGTGATTGCTTATACGTCTAGACAATTGAAGATTCACGAACAAAATTATACGACGCATGATTTGGAATTAGGAGCGGTTGTTTTTGCATTAAATACTTGGAGGCACTACTTATATGGGGTCAAAAGTATTATATATACCGACCACAAAAGTCTTCAACACATATTTAATCAGAAACAACTGAATATGAGGCAGCGTAGGTGGATTGAAATATTGAATGATTACGACTTTGAGATTCGTTACCACCCGGGGAAGGCAAATGTGGTAGCCGATGCCTTGAGCAGGAAGGACAGAGAACCCATTCGAGTAAAATCTATGAATATAATGATTCATAATAACCTTACTACTCAAATAAAGGAGGCGCAACAAGGAGTTTTAAAAGAGGGAAATTTAAAGGATGAAATACCCAAAGGATCGGAGAAGCATCTTAATATTCGGGAAGACGGAACCCGGTATAGGGCTGAAAGGATTTGGGTACCAAAATTTGGAGATATAAGAGAAATGGTACTTAGAGAAGCTCATAAAACCAGATACTCAATACATCTTGGAACGGGGAAGATGTACAAGGATCTCAAGAAACATTTTTGGTGGCCGGGTATGAAAGCCGATGTTGCTAAATACGTAGGAGAATGTTTGACGTGTTCTAAGGTCAAAGCTGAGCATCAGAAACCATCAGGTCTACTTCAACAACCCGAAATCCCGGAATGGAAATGGGAAAACATGACCATGGATTTCATCACTAAATTGCCAAGGACTGCAAGTGGTTTTGATACTATTTGGGTCATAGTTGATCGTCTCACCAAATCAGCACACTTCCTGCCAATAAGAGAAGATGACAAGATGGAGAAGTTAGCACGACTGTATTTGAAGGAAGTCGTCTCCAGACATGGAATACCAATCTCTATTATCTCTGATAGGGATGGCAGATTTATTTCAAGATTCTGGCAGACATTACAGCAAGCATTAGGAACTCGTCTAAGCATGAGTACTGCCTATCATCCACAAACTGATGGGCAGAGCTAAAGGATGATACAAACGCTTGAAGACATGCTACGAGCATGTGTTATTGATTTCGGAAACAGTTGGGATCGACATCTACCGTTAGCAGAATTTTCCTACAACAACAGCTACCATTCAAGCATTGAGATGGCGCTGTTTGAAGCACTTTATGGTAGAAAGTGCAGGTCTCCGATTTGTTGGAGTGAAGTGGGGGATAGACAGATTATGGGTCCGGAGATTATACAAGAAACTACCGAGAAGATCATCCAAATTCAACAACGGTTGAAAACCGCCCAAAGTCGACAAAAGAGCTACGCTGACATTAAAAGAAAAGATATAGAATTTGAAATTGGAGAGATGGTCATGCTTAAAGTTTCACCTTGGAAAGGTGTTGTTCGATTTGGTAAACGAGGGAAATTAAATCCAAGGTATATTGGACCATTCAAGATTATTGATCGTGTCGGACCAGTAGCTTACCGACTTGAGTTACCTCAACAACTCGCGGCTGTACATAACACTTTCCACGTCTCGAATTTGAAGAAATGTTTTACTAAAGAAGATCTAACTATTCCGTTAGATGAAATCCAAATCAACTAAAAACTTCAATTCATCGAAGAACCCGACGAAATAATGGATCGTGAGGTTAAAAGACTTAAGCAAAACAAGATACCAATTGTTAAGGTTCAATGGAATGCTCGTAGAGGACCCGAGTTCACCTGAGAGCGTGAAGATCAGATGAAGAAGGAATACCCGCATCTATTTCCAGAAGATTCGTCAACACCTTCAACAGCTTAAAATTTCGGGACGAAATTTATTTAACGGATAGGTACTGTAGTGACCCGAACTTTTCCATGTTTATATATATTAATTGAGATTGATATTTACATGATTAAATGTTTCCAACATGTTAAGCAATCAAACTTGTTAAGACTTGATTAATTGAAATATGTTTCATAAAGACAATTGACCACCCAAGTTGACCGGTGATTCACGAACGTTAAAACTTGTAAAAACTATATGATGACATATATATGGATATATATATATATATAGTTAACATGGTACTATGATAGGTTAACATATCATTAAGTATATTAACAATGAACTACATATGTAAAAACAAGACTACTAACTTAATGATTTTTAAACGAGACATATATGTAACGATTATCGTTGTAAAGATATGTAATATATATATATCATATTAAGAGATATTCATACATGATAATATCATGATAATATAATAATTTAAAATCTCATTTGATATTATAAACATTGGGTTAACAACATTTAACAAGATCGTTAACCTAAAGGTTTCAAAACAACACTTACATGTAACGACTAACGATGACTTAACGACTCAGTTAAAATGTATATACATGTAGTGTTTTAATATGTATTTATACACTTTTGAAAGACTTCAATACACTTATCAAAATACTTCTAATTAACAAAAATGCTTACAATTACATTCTCGTTCAGTTTCATCAACAATTCTACTCGTATGCACCCGTATTCGTACTCGTACAATACACAGCTTTTAGTTGTATGTACTATTGGTATATACACTCCAATGATCAGATCTTAGCAGTCCATGTGAGTCACCTAACACATGTGGGAACCATCATTTGGCAACTAGCATGAAATATCTCATAAAATTACAAAAATATGAGTAATCATTCATGACTTATTTACATGAAAACAAAATTACATATCCTTTATATCTAATCCATACACCAACGACCAAAAACACCTACAAACACTTTCATTCTTCAATTTTCTTCATCTAATTGATCTCTCTCAAGTTCTATCTTCAAGTTCTAAGTGTTCTTCATAAATTCTACAAGTTCTAGTTACATAAAATCAAGAATACTTTCAAGTTTGCTAGCTCACTTCCAATCTTATAAGGTGATCATCCAACCTCAAGAAATCTTTGTTTCTTACAGTAGGTTATCATTCTAATACAAGGTAATAATCATATTCAAACTTTGGTTCAATTTCTATAACTATAACAATCTTATTTCAAGTGATGATCTTACTTGAACTTGTTTTCGTGTCATGATTCTGCTTCAAGAACTTCGAGCCATCCAAGGATCCGTTGAAGCTAGATCCATTTTTCTCTTTTTCAGTAGGTTTATCCAAGGAACTTAAGGTAGTAATGATGTTCATAACATCATTCGATTCATACATATAAAGCTATCTTATTCGAAAGTTTAAACTTGTAATCACTAGAACATAGTTTAGTTAATTCTAAACTTGTTCGCAAACAAAAGTTAATCCTTCTAACTTGACTTTTAAAATCAACTAAACACATGTTCTATATCTATATGATATGCTAACTTAATGATTTAAAACCTGGAAACACGAAAAACACCGTAAAACCGAATTTACGCCGTCGTAGTAACACCGCGGGCTGTTTTGGGTTAGTTAATTAAAAACTATGATAAACTTTGATTTAAAAGTTGTTATTCTGAGAAAATGATTTTTATTATGAACATGAAACTATATCCAAAAATTATGGTTAAACTCAAAGTGGAAGTATGTTTTCTAAAATGGTCATCTAGACGTCGTTCTTTCGACTGAAATGACTACCTTTACAAAAAACGACTTGTAACTTATTTTTCCAACTATAAACCTATACTTTTTTCTGTTTAGATTCATAAAATAGAGTTCAATATGAAAACATAGCAATTTGATTCACTCAAAACGGATTTAAAATGAAGAAGTTATGGGTAAAACAAGATTGGATAATTTTTCTCATTTTAGCTACGTGAAAATTGGTAACAAATCTATTCCAACCATAACTTAATCAACTTGTATTGTATATTATGTAATCTTGAGATACCATAGAGACGTATACAATGTTTCGACCTATCATGTCGACACATCTATATATATTTCGGAACAACCATAGACACTCTATATGTGAATGTTGGAGTTAGCTATACAGGGTTGAGGTTGATTCCAAAATATATATAGTTTGAGTTGTGATCAATACCGAGATACGTATACACTGGGTCGTGGATTGATTCAAGATAATTTTTATCAATTTATTTCTGTACATCTTACTGTGGACAACTAGTTGTAGGTTACTAACGAGGACAGCTGACTTAATAAACTTAAAACATCAAAATATATTAAAAGTGTTGTAAATATATTTTGAACATACTTTGATATATATGTATATATTGTTATAGGTTCGTGAATCAACCAGTGGCCAAGTCTTACTTCCCGACAAAGTAAAAATCTGTGAAAGTGAGTTATAGTCTCACTTTTAAAATCTAATATTTTTGGGATGAGAGTACATGCAGGTTTTATAAATGATTTACAAAATATACACAAGTACGTGAAACTACATTCTATGGTTGAATTATTGAAATCGAATATGCCCCTTTTTATTAAGTCTGGTAATCTAAGAATTAGGGAACAGACACCCTAATTGACGCGAATCCTAAAGATAGATCTATTGGGCCTAACAAACCCCATCCAAAGTACCCGATGCTTTAGTACTTCGAAATTTATATCATATCCGAAGGGTGTCCCGGAATGATAGGATATTCTTATATATGCATCTTGTTAATGTCGGTTACCAGGTGTTCACCATATGAATGACTTTTATCTCTATGTATGGGATGTGTATTGAAATATGAAATCTTGTGGTCTATTATTATGATTTGATATATATAGGTTAAACCTATAACTCACCAACATTTTTGTTGACGTTTTAAGCATGTTTATTCTCAGGTGATTATTAAGAGCTTCCGCTGTCGCATACTTAAATAAGGACGAGATTTGGAGTCCATGCTTGTATGATATTGTGTAAAAACTGCATTCAAGAAACTTATTTTATTGTAACATATTTGTATTGTAAACCATTATGTAATGGTCGTGTGTAAACAGGATATTTTAGATTATCATTAGTTGATAATCTACGTAAAGCTTTTTAAACCTTTATTGATGAAATAAAGGTTATGGTTTGTTTTAAAATGAATGCAGTCTTTGAAAAACGTCTCATATAGAGGTCAAAACCTCGCAACGAAATCAATTAATATGGAACGTTTTTAATCAATAAGAACGGGACATTTCAAATGGCGACATCGAAAGGGTTCCGAATTTACGTGGGAATTCGAAGAGTTTGTTTTGGTTTATCTTCCGGCTTGTCATGCGGCTTGGATCGCGAGGACGCGCTCCGATTCAAGTGGGGGAGAGTTGTAACATCCCGTTTTTCCCACACGTGATCTAAGGTACATATTTAACCATTAGTACGCTTATAACTCGTTCGATATGTGATGAAATGAAATGAGTATTAATTAATGCGTAAACGTATATATATATTTTGGAATGCATGCATGTATAAGTATATGCATAGGTTTTGTTGATGTTAAGTATTGTGAGGCTTAAAGACGAAGTTTAGACGTATATAGGAAGCGTGAACGGGGTGTACTAGTCGTATAAATCAATTTTTAAGCTAAGTTGTCGAATGGGTCAGTTACAGGCCATTGCCGCGCTGAGAGGCTCTTGGCCGCGCCGCGACAAACAACGCAAATCAAAGTCAGGAGAGGATTAAGACAGCTCGAAAAATCAGTTAATTGTCGCGTCGCGACATATGGGGTCGCGCCGCGACCCACTGGGTGAACTGGTTCCGGTTTTTGTTTTTAAAATAAGTGGTCCAAGGGCAATTTCATATTTTCGCGTATAGATCTGATTGGAACATTAAATATCAACCACTTATCCATTTTATTCATTTTCTTTTCCATTTTCTTCTCTATTTTCCTCTCAAAACATAAAACCCAATTGGATTCAAAGTGAGATTAGAGAGTTGATCTTTGAAGCAAGAATTAAAGTTGTTCTTCTCATTCTTAGCTACGAGTGGATAGTGTTGGTAAGCCTTAACTCCATATTTTGAGTTTTAATTAATTTATGGCTAGGGTTTGGTCATTTGAGACTTGTATGACCCATTTGGGGTTAATATGGGTGAATTTGGGTTATATTGACGAAAGGAAACCCTAAATAGCCATAATCTAGGGTTTAGTCTTATGATTTGAGGTTGTAAGTGTTAGATGGTGTTGTTAGTCACTAATACACTTGTAAATGATGAAAGAATTGTTAATGGGTCATGTTTGACTAAAATTGCAAGTCTAAGTATCAAAATGGGTCAAATGGGTAATTGTTGACCTAGTTGGGTGAAATGGGTATGAATTACCCATAAATTGGGTTAGTTGGAATAGTAGACTCTAATCACTAGCTTTTAGTGATTTATGACGAGTCATGGCCATTGATGGGCGGTTTTAGTGGATGTGATCCATTTAATGCATTTGGGTCATTGAATGCTCAAGAGTGAGTATTGTGGTTGGTTCCACAAGTTGTGTATTGAATGTATACTTAATGTATTAGGTACGTTGCTTTGAAGTTTTGGAAGTGCATAATCATCATCCTTGTATTAAGGTGAGTGGAATAATTATGCGTGTACATGTATAATGTATTTATTTGTGTAGTATGAATGTGGAAGTGTCGCGGTGTTCAAGACACCACATTCTATGTAACGAGTGGAATTGTCGCGGTGTTCAAGACACCACTCATTGGTTTGATTGACATGTGAAATTGTCGCGGTGTTCTAGACATCACATTATCATGGGAGTGGAATTGTCGCGGTGTTCAAGACACCACTCATTATTTTGATTGACATGTGGAATCGTCGCGGTGTTCAAGACACCACATTATCATGGGGGTGAGTTAGCCGCGGTGTTCAAGACATCACCCGAGGGATTAGTGATTACGCGGTGTTTAAGTAACACTAATGGATGTTATGAACTCCGACGGTCTTTCAAGTATCGTTCCCTTGTACGATTGGTTAACCATGGTTGTGTGAATTTATATTTAGCATATTAAATTGTGAACCATATGCTATTGTTATTGCTAGCTTACTGTGAATCGCAGATAGTAGTTTATGCATGATGTTTGCATGGTTGTCGAATTGCTAGCTTGTATGCGGTATTGTGTTTGTGAATTGCAAGTAAGTAGGTTATATATGCATATGTATAATTATTGCATTCACTAAGCGTTAGCTTATCCCTCTCGTTGTTTATCTTTTTAGATGCAGGTGCGGAGAAGGGAAAGGGGGTTGTTGGATACTAGTTCCCCATGTTGGATTTGTATTGAAGCTTTTGAAGCTGACCTAGCGTTTTGGGTAGTTTAGCCCCAAACCATGCTCGGGTGTAGTTTGGATTAAAACTATCATTTTAAATGGGCCGAACTTGTAATACATTTGATTAATGGCCTTTGTGCCTTTTGTAAACATTTAACTTGTGATATTATTTGAATGGGTTATATGTAACCGTTATTTTGGGCGCTAATGGTTTATTGTTTAAAAAAAATAAAAAATTTATCGTATGAAATACGGGTTGGGTTGTTTCATGTTTGAATGAAGAAACTTATAGGAGTCAGGAGAGGTAGGTGTGATGGTAGCAAAAGGAAAAATTGTTTCATCAAATATGACATGTCGTGAAACAAGAATCTTTTTATTTTGGAGATCATAACATTTTTAACCGCGTTGATTAGAAGGATATCCAAGGAACACACATGGTAGAGATCGAGGTTGCAGTTTGTTTATTTGGGTAGAGGGTATGAGTGGATAGCAAAGGCACCCGGAGGTACGGAGATGATGATACGTAGGTAAGCGGTTGTATAGTAGTTGAGTGGGAGTAAGATTTTGTAGTTTCTTATTAGGAATTATGTTAAGTATGTAGGTGGCCATAGATAAAGCGTGTTGTCAAAAATTTGCGGGAACATGGGAGTGAGCTAGTAGTGTTCGTATGATGTTATTAAGGGTACGAATTATGCGTTCCGCTTTTCCGTTTTGAGGAGAAGTGTAAGGGCATGAGAATCGAAACAGCATACCGTGTTGGGCGCAAAAGTTATGAAAAGTTGTGTTGTTGTATTCGGTACCATTATCATATTGGAACGTTTTTATAGGTAAATTGAATTGTGCCATTATTTGTTTATGAAAATTGGAGAATATAGAGAAAACTTTTGATTTGTTCCCAAGAGGATAAGTCCATAAGTAATTTGTATAATCATCAATAAAAAGAATGTAGTATCTATGACCTTCATTGGTAGGAATGGGGGAGGTTCATAAATCACTATGTATTATATCAAACGGTGCATTAGTAAAAGAAGAAGATTCATAAAATGGTAACTTTATATGTTTGCCAAAAACACACGATTGACAAGTTTTATTACTAATCTTCGAATTACAAGAAATGTAATTTTTATTGCTAAGATCCTTTAAAATAGAAACACCTGGATGGCCAAGATGATGATGCCATAGATCTGAAGAAAGAGCAGAAAAAGCAGAAGAACTTGATAGGTGGTGTTAAAAAGACGATGCATTGAAAGGGTATATATCACCCGAGCTATTGCACCGCATGATGGGAGTCCCCTTCGGAAAACCCTTCAAAGTAAAACCAAAAGGGATCAAATTCAATAGAAATATTATTGTCGATAGATAAACGACGCACACATATAAGGTTTTTAATAAGCAAAGGAGAATAAAGAATATTGGAAAGATAAAGTGGACGTTTGGTGTAAGGTAAGGTGGATTGACCCAAACCGTGAATTGGAATTTTGTTACCGTTACCAACAATTATATGACGAGGATAGTTTGATTGATAATAAGACAGGAGCTGTAACATCCCGCATTTTTCCGTTAATTCATTTTAACGCCCGTCTTTTTTTTTTAGATAATATCTTTTGTATTCTAAATTCGTATCTTTCATTAACTAATGTTCTTGATATTTTCGTTATTCGATTTTAATATCTTCCGTTTATTCTCGCGTATTTAAAATAATTCGTTTGGTTAATTCACGCACCCGCTTTAAACTTGAGGGACCGAAGTTGCCAAGTGGGCAAACTAGTTGACTAGGTCAACTAGTCAACCCACCATCTCATCCACTCATTCACTTCTTCTCCTACTTCCCTCTTTTTCTCTCAAAACAAATTGTACTTTTGTGATCCTTGCATTATCCTCTTCATTTTGGTACCAATTTCACTACTTGGGGTAAGGTTTCTAAAAACTCTAGATTTCTCTAAATTCGTTTTATAGACTTGAAATGGTGTTAATTAGTGTTTATGGCTCAAGTCTAACATGATATGTGATTTGTTTGCTCGATTTGTTGTTTTGGAGTAACTTGCATGAACACTTGAAATGGGTTAGTTTAGTCTTTGATTTTGGATGATTAAATGTTGTTTAAATGTTAAAGTTCATGTATTAAATGTGTTACTAGCATCATTAGCTTCGTTTTGGTATGTAGGTTGATTTAGAAAAGCCTCATTTACAAAATGGTTGAATTCATGATTCTTGGTTAGGATTGATGAACTTTAAAATGAATTTTTGATGCATTGAATGCTATGAAATGTTGTTAGTAAGTGTTTAGTTATATTGTATGTTTAATTACCTTCGAAATGGCTTACCGTATGTGTAAATTGGATTCCCGAATCATGAAATACATTTTATGAACTTGAAACTTTGATAATGAACTTTTAACGATCATTCGATGAGGATTTTGATTGTTGTAAATGATAGAATTGATTGATGATATGTGTTTAGGTGTATTCCTCGTTAAATTACCCTTCCAACTATGTATGTTATGCGATTTAAGTGTTTACGGTTCATTAGTTATGCTTAAATGAAGTTTAGTTCGAGACTTGTCAAAATTCAGCATTTCCACTAGAGTCAGGTAGTGACGCATCACTAAGGGATGTGGCGCATCAGAAGCAGGCTATCCAAAATGGCCATTTTTCATTTAATATCAACTATGCTACGCACCTCCGATTAACCTGAAACTTGGCCAACATACTTATATATGCTTATCTTTCATAGAAAAATTGTCGGATACCCGACCCGACCCGTTTACTTTTACTTTAACTTTGACCAAGTTTGAATTTTAGTCAAACTTAACCAAACACTTATGCAATCGTTCTAATCTTCTTTTATACTTGATTCTTGCATGAAACTTGACAACATGATTCACATGCTATATTAATCGAGTCGTAACGAGCCATAGGACTAATTGAACACATTTCACCCGACCTTGTGTCGTAACCGGTTAATTGATACAACTTACTTGTTTAGGTTAAGACTAAGCAACTTTCATGCACACGTTTACTTTGTGAAGTACATTTATACTCGTGCACCCGAGGTGAGATCATTGTCTCATCTTTTCAACAACTTTTATACTTTTAAATCTTGGGATGAAAAACATATACGTATCATACTTTTATACTTTGAACACAAGTACGAAAACAAACATTCCACGTACGATGTAGTGACCCGAACTTTTCTATGTTTATATATATTAATTGAGATTGATATTTACATGATTAAATGTTTCCAACATGTTAAGCAATCAAACTTGTTAAGACTTGATTAATTGAAATATGTTTCATATAGACAATTGACCACCCAAGTTGACCGGCGATTCACGAACGTTAAAACTTGTAAAAACGACATGATGATATATATATGGATATACATATGGTTAACATGAGATTATGATAAGTAAGTATCTCCATAAGTATATTAACAATGAGTTATATACATATAAACAAGACTACTAACTTAAGGATTTCGAAACGAGACATATATGTAACGATTATCATTGTAACGACATTTAAATGTATATATATCATATTAAGATATATTAATATATCATAATATCATGATAATATAATAATTTAACATCTCATTAGATATAATAAACAATGGGTTAACAATATTAATTGAGATCGTTAACTTAAAGGTTTCAAAACAACACTTACATGTAACGACTAACGATGACTTAACGATTCCGTTAAAATGTATATACATGTAGTGTATTTAGATGTATTAAAATACTTTTGGAAGACTTCAAGACATATATCAAAACACTCATGCTTAACGAAAATGGTTACAGTTACTTTCCCATTCTTTTCTTTCATCAAGAATTCTAGTCGTATTCTTACCCGTATTATACACAGCTTCAAAACGTGCTTACTATGGGTATATACCAATAGGAACTAGCATGGGATTCCACTCTTGATTATGTCATGTATGACTAATCAATTTTAACTTCTACCATGAGCTAGTCAACTAACTAGAACTCCTTTTAACCCCACTCACCACTCACCAATTAACACTCATCATTCACTCCATTTCACTTCCAAATCTCTTTCTAATTCTCTCTCAACACACCCACACTATTATGAACGTATTTTTCCAGTAGTTAATCATCATCTTCATCAAAAATCACTTCAAGAATCAAGCTATAATCATCATAGGAAGAACACTTCAAGAATACTTCAAAAATCCCTTCAAGTTTACTAATTTACTTCCAAGCTTTCTAATCCATTCCAAGTAATCATCTAAGATCAAGAAACCTTTGTTATATACAGTAGGTTATCTTTCTTATTCAAGGTAATATTCATATTCAAACTTTGATTCAATTTCTATAACTATAAACTATCTTAATTCGAGCAAAAATCTTACTTGAACTTGTTTTTGTGTCATGATCCTACTTCAAGAACTTTCAAGCCATCCAAGATCCTTTGAAGCTAGATCATTTCTTGTCACTTCCAGTAGGTTTACCTACTAAACTTGAGGTAGTAATGATGTTCATAACATCATTCGATTCATATATATAAAACTATCTTATTCGAAGGTTTAAACTCGTAATCACTAGAATATAGTTTAGTTAATTCTAAACTTGTTCGCAAACAAAAGTTAATCCTTCTAACTTGACTTTTAAAATTAACTAAACACATGTTCTATATCTATATGATATGCTAACTTAATGATTTAAAACCTGGAAATACGAAAAACACCGTAAAACCGGATTTACGCCGTCGTAGCAACACCGCGGGCTGTTTTGGGTTAGTTAATTAAAAACTATGATAAACTTTGATTTAAAAGTTGTTATTCTGAGAAAATGATTTTTATTATGAACATGAAACTATATCCAAAAATTATGGTTAAACTCAAAGTGGAAGTATGTTTTCTAAAATGGTCATCTAGACGTCGTTCTTTCGACTGAAATGACTACCTTTACAAAAACGACTTGTAACTTATTTTTCCGACTATAAACCTATACTTTTTCTGTTTAGATTCATAAAATAGAGTTCAATATGAAACCATAGCAATTTGATTCACTCAAAACGGATTTAAAATGAAGAAGTTATGGGTAAAACAAGATTGGATAATTTTTCTCATTTTAGCTACGTGAAAATTGGTAACAAATATATTCCAACCATAACTTAATCAACTTGTATTGTATATTATGTAATCTTGAGATACCATAGACACGTATACAATGTTTCGACCTATCATGTCGACACATCTATATATATTTCGGAACAACCATAGACACTCTATATGTGAATGTTGGAGTTAGCTATACAGGGTTGAGGTTGATTCCAAAATATGTATAGTTTGAGTTGTGATCAATACTGAGATACGTATACACTGGGTCGTGGATTGATTCAAGATAATATTTATCGATTTATTTCTGTATATCTAACTGTGGACAACTAGTTGTAGGTTACTAACGAGGACAGCTGACTTAATAAACTTAAAACATCAAAATATATTAAAAGTGTTGTAAATATATTTTGAACATACTTTGATATATATGTATATATTGTTATAGGTTCGTGAATCAACCAGTGGCCAAGTCTTACTTCCCGACGAAGTAAAAATCTGTGAAAGTGAGTTATAGTCCCACTTTTAAAATCTAATATTTTTGGGATGAGAATACATGCAGGTTTTATAAATGATTTACAAAATAGACACAAGTACGTGAAACTACATTCTATGGTTGAATTATTGAAATCGAATATGCCCCTTTTTATTAAGTCTGGTAATCTAAGAATTAGGGAACAGACACCCTAATTGACGCGAATCCTAAAGATAGATCTATTGGGCCTAACAAACCCCATCCAAAGTACCGGATGCTTTAGTACTTCGAAATTTATATCATATCCGAAGGGTGTCCCGGAATGATGGGGATATTCTTATATATGCATCTTGTTAATGTTGGTTACCAGGTGTTCACCATATGAATGATTTTTATCTCTATGTATGGGATGTGTATTGAAATATGAAATCTTGTGGTCTATTGTTATGATTTGATATATATAGGTTAAACCTATAACTCACCAACATTTTTGTTGACGTTTAAAGCATGTTTATTCTCAGGTGAATATTAAGAGCTTCCGCTGTTGCATACTAAAATAAGGACAAGATTTGGAGTCCATGTTTATACGATATTGTGTAAAAACTGCATTCAAGAAACTGATTTCGATGTAACATATTTGTATTGTAAACCATTATGTAATGGTCGTGTGTAAACAGGATATTTTAGATTATCATTATTTGATAATCTACGTAAAACTTTTTAAACATTTATTTATGAAATAAAGGTTATGGTTTGTTTTAAAAATGAATGCAGTATTTGAAAAACGTCTCATATAGAGGTCAAAACCTCGCAACGAAATCAATTAATATGGAACGTTTTTAATCAATAAGAACGGGACATTTCAGTTGGTATCAGAGCGTTGGTCTTAGAGAACCAGAATTTTGCATTAGTGTGTCTTATCGAGTTTGTTAGGATGCATTAGTGAGTCTGGACTTCGACCGTGTTTACTTGAAAAATGATTGCTTAACAAATTTTGTTGAAACTATATATTTTTAACATGTGAATATTATGTGATATATTAATCTCTTAACGCGTTTGATATTATGTGATAGATGTCTACCTCTAGAACAAGTCCCATTGACTCACCTAATAATAATGAAGAGTCAAATGTAAATTGGAATGATTCGTGGACTGATTCACAAGTTCCCGAAGAGGAACCGGAAGAAGAGTCGGAACCGGAAGAAGAATCGGAACCGGAAGAAGAATCGGAACCGGATGAAGAAATAGAACCGGTGGGGGAAATAATAAAACGGTTAAGTAAAAGAAAATCCTCAACCAACCGACCAAGGTTAATTATGGTCAATGGTGTTTCCGCCAAGGAAGCAAAATATTGGGAGGATTACCAATTCTCCGATGAATCGGATTCTGACGAGAATTCCGATGATGTTATAGAAATTACCCCAACTGAATTTAAAAAGGCAAAAGAAAATAATAAGGGAAAGGGCATAAAAATAGAGAAATCTAATTCCAACCCCGATGAACTTTATATGTATCGTCAACCCCCGAAGTCCTTAAGTTGTAACAATGACCCGGGAACCTCTAAACCACCAGGTTTTTCTAAACCAATGTGGAAAATAACGGCTCGTATTAGGGGAACATCATATATCCCTAGAAACTTGGGAAACCGAACCAAAACCAAAGAAGAAGAAACAAGTGAGTCGGAATAAGATAGTTGTAATCGTGTGGTGTAATATATGTAATATAGTGTGCTTATGCTTTATGATATATGTAAAAATTGCTTGTATTAATAAGTATTTTTTTTATGAATCTAACTCTTGTCTATTTTACAGTATAAAAACACAAAATGGATAGACAACCCAATATTTTAAGAGACCTACCCGGAGACATGATTGATGAAATCTTGTCTAGAGTTGGTCAGAATTCTTCGGCACAACTATTTAAGGCGAGATCAGTTTGTAAGACATTCGAAGAACGTTCCAAGAATACCTTGGTTTATAAAAGGCTTTCGTTCGAAAGATGGGGGATATCACATTGGGAAATCCATAAGTTACGATGTGTTTACTTTGACGCATATATTGCGGGGAACCCAAATGCTATTTTACGCAATGGGTTAAGAAATTATTTTGACTCAATATATCCGAATATTGGACTTCGTGATTTAGAAAAAGTGGCTAACATGCAACATAAAGAAGCATGTTATGCTTACGGATTAGTAATGTTCGCTTCTCACCAAAGTGAGAACAAGAACATCGGGCTACAACTATTAAACAAAACATTCCCACAAGTGACGGAGTCGGTAATTGGGGTAAGAAATGTGGTTTTTAGATTGTTACGGGACTGTTGGACATTACATAACCCTCGTCCCTTTGACAACGTTACAACACGCTGTCTTATCAACGGCCATAACGGTTATGTTCCACAAGACCAAGGATGGGAAGTAGTCCTAGTAAAACCAGAATGCATGACTTGTTTCTGGACGTATGAATTACGTGTCTTTATTGCCTTTGCTGAACGACTTGTGTACTAGCTAGAAAAATCTTCACAACTATCTTGTCTCAAAGCTATTGTGTGCTATATTTCATGCTTTATGTAAAATAAGCGGTATTGTAAGTTTGTAAAATATTGTGTAAAAGTTTGAACGCGAAATATTATTATAATCAGTTTTTCATATAGAATTGTAGTAGTTGAATTGTATATTAGCTACTAAGTATGAACTTAACGGGTAGGTACTACCCGAATTTAAACTTATAAAACGCTAATATGAAGAAAAAGCTTTTATAAATGAGTTCATATTATGCTACGAAATACTATTAACTACTCTTAATATTCTGTATGATTAACTTGTTCCATTTAACTATTTTGAAGGAAATGGCACCGACTACTCGACACACCGTGAATATGAATGAAGAGGAATTCCGTACTTTTCTAGCTTCAAACATAGCCGCAGTACAAGCTGCGCTACATACCAACAATAACCTTGGATCTAGCAGTACAGGAAATCGTGTAGGATGCACCTACAAAGAATTCACTGCCTGCAAACCTTTGGAATTTGATGGAACCGAAGGACCGATCGGATTGAAACGGTGGACCGAGAAGGTCGAATCGGTGTTTGCCATAAGTAAGTGTACTGAAGAGGACAAAGTAAAGTACGCTACGCATACCTTCACAGGTTCTGCGTTAACATGGTGGAATACCTATCTAGAGCAAGTGGGACAAGATGATGCGTACGCACTACCGTGGTCAGCATTCAAGCACTTGATGAACGAGAAGTACCGTCCCAGAACCGAGGTCAATAAGCTCAAGACAGAACTTAGAGGGTTACGAACCCAAGGATTTGATATTACCACGTATGAAAGACGATTCACAGAATTGTGCCTATTGTGTCCGGGAGCATTCGAAGATGAGGAAGAGAAGATCGACGCGTTTGTGAAAGGATTACCAGAAAGAATCCAAGAAGATATAAGTTCACACGAGCCCGCCTCCATACAACAGGCATGTAGAATGGCTCACAAACTCGTGAACCAGATTGAAGAAAGAATTAAAGAACAGACTGCTGAAGAGGCCAATGTGAAGCAAGTCAAAAGAAAGTGGGAGGAAAACGGTGATAAGAATCACCAATACAACAACAACAGCAATTACAACAATAATCGCAACAATTATCCCAACAATCGTAACATCAATCGCAACTACAACAAACGGCCCAACAACAACAACAACAACAGCAACTACAACAATCATCCCAACAACAATAATAACCGCAACAACAACAACAATCAGAAGCAGCTATGCCAAAGGTGTGAAAAGAATCACTCGGGATTCTGCACCAAATTTTGCAACAAGTGTAAAAGAAATGGTCATAGCGCGGCGAAGTGTGAGGTCTACGGACCAGGGGTTAACAGAACGAAAGGAACAAATGGTGTCGGAACGAGTAATGGCGGAGCAAGTAGTGTCGGAGCAAGTTATGCCAATGTAGTTTGTTATAAGTGTGGAAAACCGGGCCACATTATTAGAAATTGCCCGAACCAGGAGAACACGAATGGACAAGGCCGCGGAAGAGTTTTCAATATTAATGCGGCAGAGGCACAGGAAGACCCGGAGCTTGTTACGGGTACGTTTCTTATTGACAATAAATCTGCTTACGTTTTATTTGATTCGGGTGCGGATAGAAGCTATATGAGTAGAGATTTTTGTGCTAAATTAAGTTGTCCATTGACGCCTTTGGATAGTAAATTTTTACTCGAATTAGCAAATGGTAAATTAATTTCAGCAGATAATATATGTCGGAATCGAGAAATTAAACTGGTTAGCGAAACATTTAAGATTGATTTGATACCAGTAGAGTTAGGGAGTTTTGATGTGATAATCGGTATGGACTGGTTGAAAGAAGTGAAAGCAGAGATCGTTTGTTACAAAAATGCAATTCGCATTATACGAGAAAAAGGAAAACCCTTAATGGTGTACGGAGAAAAGGGCAACACGAAGCTACATCTTATTAGTAATTTGAAGGCACAAAAACTAATAAGAAAAGGTTGCTATGCTGTTCTAGCACACGTCGAGAAAGTACAAACTGAAGAAAAGAGCATCAATGATGTTCCCGTCGCAAAAGAATTTCCCGATGTATTTCCGAAAGAATTACCGGGATTACCCCCACATCGATCCGTTGAATTTCAAATAGATCTTATACCAGGAGCTGCACCAATAGCTCGTGCTCCTTACAGACTCGCACCCAGCGAGATGAAAGAACTGCAAAGCCAATTACAAGAACTTTTAGAGCGTAGTTTCATTCGACCAAGCACATCACCGTGGGGAGCTCCTGTTTTGTTTGTCAAGAAGAAAGATGGTACATTCAGGTTGTGTATCGACTACAGAGAGTTGAACAAACTTACCATCAAGAACCGCTACCCACTACCGAGAATCGACGACTTATTTGATCAACTACAAGGCTCGTCTGTTTATTCAAAGATTGACTTACGTTCCGGGTATCATCAAATGCGGGTGAAAGAAGATGATATTCCAAAGACTGCTTTCAGAACACGTTACGGTCATTACGAGTTTATGGTCATGCCGTTTGGTTTAACTAATGCACCAGCTGTGTTCATGGACCTTATGAACCGAGTGTGTGGACCATACCTTGACAAGTTTGTCATTGTTTTCATTGATGACATACTTATTTACTCAAAGAATGACCAAGAACACGGTGAACATTTGAGAAAGGTGTTAGAAGTATTGAGGAAGGAAGAATTGTACGCTAAGTTTTCAAAGTGTGCATTTTGGTTGGAAGAAGTTCAATTCCTCGGTCACATAGTGAACAAAGAAGGTATTAAGGTGGATCCGGCAAAGATAGAAACTGTTGAAAAGTGGGAAACCCTGAAAACTCCGAAACACATACGCCAGTTTTTAGGACTAGCTGGTTACTACAGAAGGTTCATCCAAGACTTTTCCAGAATAGCAAAACCCTTGACTGCATTAACGCATAAAGGGAAGAAATTTGAATGGAATGATGAACAAGAGAAAGCGTTTCAGTTATTGAAGAAAAAGCTAACTACGGCACCTATATTGTCATTGCCTGAAGGGAATGATGATTTTGTGATTTATTGTGACGCATCAAAGCAAGGTCTCGGTTGTGTATTAATGCAACGAACGAAGGTGATTGCTTATGCGTCTAGACAATTGAAGATTCACGAACAAAATTATACGACGCATGATTTAGAATTAGGCGCGGTTGTTTTTGCATTGAAGACTTGGAGGCACTACTTATATGGGGTCAAAAGTATTATATATACCGACCACAAAAGTCTTCAACACATATTTAATCAGAAACAACTGAATATGAGGCAGCGTAGGTGGATTGAATTATTGAATGATTACGACTTTGAGATTCGTTACCACCCGGGAAAGGCAAATGTGGTAGCCGATGCCTTGAGCAGGAAGGACAGAGAACCCATTCGAGTAAAATCTATGAATATAATGATTCATAATAACCTTACTACTCAAATAAAGGAGGCGCAACAAGGAGTTTTAAAAGAAGGAAATTTAAAGGATGAAATACCCAAAGGATCGGAGAAGCATCTTAATATTCGGGAAGACGGAACCCGGTATAGGGCTGAAAGAATTTGGGTACCAAAATTTGGAGATATGAGAGAAATGGTACTTAGAGAAGCTCATAAAACCAGATACTCAATACATCCTGGAACGGGGAAGATGTACAAGGATCTCAAGAAACATTTTTGGTGGCCGGGTATGAAAGCCGATGTTGCTAAATACGTAGGAGAATGTTTGACGTGTTCTAAGGTCAAAGCTGAGCATCAGAAACCATCAGGTCTACTTCAACAACCCGAAATCCCAGAATGGAAATGGGAAAACATTACCATGGATTTCATCACTAAATTGCCAAGGACTGCAAGTGGTTTTGATACTATTTGGGTAATAGTTGATCGTCTCACCAAATCAGCACACTTTCTGCCAATAAGAGAAGATGACAAGATGGAGAAGTTAGCATGACTGTATTTGAAGGAAGTCGTCTCCAGACATGGAATACCAATCTCTATTATCTCTGATAGGGATGGCAGATTTATTTCAAGATTCTGGCAGACATTACAGCAAGCATTAGGAACTCGTCTAGATATGAGTACTGCCTATCATCCACAAACTGATGGGCAGAGCGAAAGGACGATACAAACGCTTGAAGACATGCTACGAGCATGTGTTATTGATTTCGGAAACAGTTGGGATCGACATCTACCGTTAGCAGAATTTTCCTATAACAACAACTACCATTCAAGCATTGAGATGGCGCCGTTTGAAGCACTTTATGGTAGAAAGTGTAGGTCTCCGATTTGTTGGAGTGAAGTGGGGGATAGACAGATTACGGGTTCAGAGATTATACAAGAAACTACCGAGAAGATCATCCAAATTCAACAACGGTTGAAAACCGCCCAAAGTCGACAAAAGAGCTACGCTGACATTAAAAGAAAAGATATAGAATTTGAAATTGGAGAGATGGTCATGCTTAAAGTTGCACCTTGGAAAGGCGTTGTTCGATTTGGTAAACGAGGGAAATTAAATCCAAGGTATATTGGACCATTCAAGATTATTGATCGTGTCGGACCAGTAGCTTACCGACTTGAGTTACCTCAACAACTCGCGGCTGTACATAACACTTTCCACGTCTCGAATTTGAAGAAATGTTTTGCTAAAGAAGATCTCACTATTCCGTTAGATGAAATCCAAATCAATGAAAAACTCCAATTCATCGAAGAACCCGTCGAAATAATGGATCGTGAGGTTAAAAGACTTAAGCAAAACAAGATACCAATTGTTAAGGTTCGATGGAATGCTCGTAGAGGACCCGAGTTCACCTGGGAGCGTGAAGATCAGATGAAGAAGAAATACCTGCATCTATTTCCAGAAGATTCGTCAACACCTTCAACATCTTAAAATTTCGGGACGAAATTTATTTAACGGGTAGGTACTGTAGTGACCCGAACTTTTCTATGTTTATATATATTAATTGAGATTGATATTTACATGATTAAATGTTTCCAACATGTTAAGCAATCAAACTTGTTAAGACTTGATTTGAAATATGTTTCATATAGACAATTGACCACCCAAGTTGACCGGCGATTCACGAACGTTAAAACTTGTAAAAATGACATGATGATATATATATGGATATACATATGGTTAACATGAGATTATGATAAGTAAGTATCTCCATAAGTATATTAACAATGAGTTATATACATATAAACAAGACTACTAACTTAAGGATTTCGAAACGAGACATATATGTAACGATTATCATTGTAACGACATTTAAATGTATATATATCATATTAAGATATATTAATATATCATAATATCATGATAATATAATAATTTAACATCTCATTAGATATAATAAACAATGGGTTAACAATATTAATTGAGATCGTTAACTTAAAGGTTTCAAAACAACACTTACATGTAACGACTAACGATGACTTAACGATTCCGTTAAAATGTATATACATGTAGTGTATTTAGATGTATTAAAATACTTTTGGAAGACTTCAAGACATATATCAAAACACTCATACTTAACGAAAATGGTTACAGTTACTTTCCCATTCTTTTCTTTCATCAAGAATTCTAGTCGTATTCTTACCCGTATTATACACAGCTTCAAAACGTGCTTACTATGGGTATATACCAATAGGAACTAGCATGGGATTCCACTCTTGATTATGTCATGTATGACTAATCAATTTTAACTTCTACCATGAGCTAGTCAACTAACTAGAACTCCTTTTAACCCCACTCACCACTCACCAATTAACACTCATCATTCACTCCATTTCACTTCCAAATCTCTTTCTAATTCTCTCTCAACACACCCACACTATTATGAACGTATTTTTCCAGTAGTTAATCATCATCTTCATCAAAAATCACTTCAAGAATCAAGCTATAATCATCATAGGAAGAACACTTCAAGAATACTTCAAAAATCCCTTCAAGTTTACTAATTTACTTCCAAGCTTTCTAATCCATTCCAAGTAATCATCTAAGATCAAGAAACCTTTGTTATATACAGTAGGTTATCTTTCTTATTCAAGGTAATATTCATATTCAAACTTTGATTCAATTTCTATAACTATAAACTATCTTAATTCGAGCAAAAATCTTACTTGAACTTGTTTTTGTGTCATGATCCTACTTCAAGAACTTTCAAGCCATCCAAGATCCTTTGAAGCTAGATCATTTCTTGTCACTTCCAGTAGGTTTACCTACTAAACTTGAGGTAGTAATGATGTTCATAACATCATTCGATTCATATATATAAAACTATCTTATTCGAAGGTTTAAACTCGTAATCACTAGAATATAGTTTAGTTAATTCTAAACTTGTTCGCAAACAAAAGTTAATCCTTCTAACTTGACTTTTAAAATTAACTAAACACATGTTCTATATCTATATGATATGCTAACTTAATGATTTAAAACCTGGAAACACGAAAAACACCGTAAAACCGGATTTACGCCGTCGTAGCAACACCGCGGGCTGTTTTGGGTTAGTTAATTAAAAACTATGATAAACTTTGATTTAAAAGTTGTTATTCTGAGAAAATGATTTTTATTATGAACATGAAACTATATCCAAAAATTATGGTTAAACTCAAAGTGGAAGTATGTTTTCTAAAATGGTCATCTAGACGTCGTTCTTTCGACTGAAATGACTACCTTTACAAAAACGACTTGTAACTTATTTTTCCGACTATAAACCTATACTTTTTCTGTTTAGATTCATAAAATAGAGTTCAATATGAAACCATAGCAATTTGATTCACTCAAAACGGATTTAAAATGAAGAAGTTATGGGTAAAACAAGATTGGATAATTTTTCTCATTTTAGCTACGTGAAAATTGGTAACAAATATATTCCAACCATAACTTAATCAACTTGTATTGTATATTATGTAATCTTGAGATACCATAGACACGTATACAATGTTTCGACCTATCATGTCGACACATCTATATATATTTCGGAACAACCATAGACACTCTATATGTGAATGTTGGAGTTAGCTATACAGGGTTGAGGTTGATTCCAAAATATGTATAGTTTGAGTTGTGATCAATACTGAGATACGTATACACTGGGTCGTGGATTGATTCAAGATAATATTTATCGATTTATTTCTGTATATCTAACTGTGGACAACTAGTTGTAGGTTACTAACGAGGACAGCTGACTTAATAAACTTAAAACATCAAAATATATTAAAAGTGTTGTAAATATATTTTGAACATACTTTGATATATATGTATATATTGTTATAGGTTCGTGAATCAACCAGTGGCCAAGTCTTACTTCCCGACGAAGTAAAAATCTGTGAAAGTGAGTTATAGTCCCACTTTTAAAATCTAATATTTTTGGGATGAGAATGCATGCAGGTTTTATAAATGATTTACAAAATAGACACAAGTACGTGAAACTACATTCTATGGTTGAATTATTGAAATCGAATATGCCCCTTTTTATTAAGTCTGGTAATCTAAGAATTAGGGAACAGACACCCTAATTGACGCGAATCCTAAAGATAGATCTATTGGGCCTAACAAACCCCATCCAAAGTACCGGATGCTTTAGTACTTCGAAATTTATATCATATCCGAAGGGTGTCCCGGAATGATGGGGATATTCTTATATATGCATCTTGTTAATGTTGGTTACCAGGTGTTCACCATATGAATGATTTTTATCTCTATGTATGGGATGTGTATTGAAATATGAAATCTTGTGGTCTATTGTTACGATTTGATATATATAGGTTAAACCTATAACTCACCAACATTTTTGTTGACGTTTAAAGCATGTTTATTCTCAGGTGAATATTAAGAGCTTCCGCTGTTGCATACTAAAATAAGGACAAGATTTGGAGTCCATGTTTATACGATATTGTGTAAAAACTGCATTCAAGAAACTGATTTCGATGTAACATATTTGTATTGTAAACCATTATGTAATGGTCGTGTGTAAACAGGATATTTTAGATTATCATTATTTGATAATCTACGTAAAACTTTTTAAACATTTATTTATGAAATAAAGGTTATGGTTTGTTTTAAAAATGAATGCAGTATTTGAAAAACGTCTCATATAGAGGTCAAAACCTCGCAACGAAATCAATTAATATGGAACGTTTTTAATCAATAAGAACGGGACATTTCATACGAGTTAGAACAAAAATCTCAATTCAATTATCATTAGTTACACTTGCAGGGTGTAAGCTAGTAATTATGTTGTGTGGCCATACGGGTTTGATGAACCCTCATTCGGACGGTTCGCTACCGTTAGCGGATGAAATATAATTTAATCGTGTATAGTGTAGGTTCTAACACTATGGATTCAGAGGTACTTATTCAGTTAAGCTTTGATAATTGGGTGCTCGTGATACAAACAACAACTTTTGGAATGCAAACGAGTTAGATAATCAACTTTATACTTGCTTGTGGTTCAAAACAACGCTTTACAAATACACCTATGATTTCACCAACGTTTTTCGTTGACAGTTTTCTATATGTTTCTTAGGTTCATACTTGGCTACTTGATACATGCTTCCGCACACTTTGATTACTTGCTTGGGGTCAAGCATACATGCATACGCTAGTGATAGCACATTTGGATTCAAACTTAATGCTTACATGCATACGCTATTGATGGCATTCGTGATTTTCAACTTATATTATGTCGCAAGTTATTTCATTTATACTTCACAACTTTTGTAAACTTAAACTAGTTGTCGAACCGTTTGGTAACTTAAAACTTTGCAAGTCATGCACGTTTCAAATGAATGCGACATAATTTTGGTCAAACGTGTCTCATTTAGGGACTATGACCATGTAACGGAACCTAAGTTAATGACGCCGTCAATGACGATTTTGTCGGGTCGTTACAGATGGTATTAGAGCGTTGGTTGTAGGGAACTAGGATATGCATTAGTGTGTCTAACAGAGTCGTTAGGACGCATTAGTGAATCTAGACTACAACCGGATAGTTAATCATTGCATTCTGACTTGTGTTTGCTATAGATAGCACTTACTTGACTACTTGTGCATTTATACTTGAATCATTCTTAGGCGAACTTCCTAATGGTACCTAAATTTTCATCATACGAACTCGTACTCTGCCACTTTCTGATAACACACGTAAATTCAAGATTCATACACGTAAGGATGACGATGACTTTATTAGTCATTACTAGTTCGGGAACTCTGTCTCCTCGGTTGTTACTCGCCACCATCTCAGCTTACTATCCACGAGCGTTGTGAAGTTTCCACCACTATGGCAATCATTTACCACTATCGATGTTACACCGGTAACCTTCACTATCTCCCACTTCTTGTTGCTACCATCACTACTCTAGATGAGTATCGTCATCACCGCTTATCACTACGATTGCGTACTATGTAACATCCCGCCTTTTTCCGTTTACTTTCCGTTTAATTATTCTAAAGTCCGTTATATAATTATAACACCTTCCGTTAATACGCATTTCTAAATTATCTCGTTTAGGTAATTCACGCACCCGCAACCGAACTCGAGGGACTAGTTTCGCCAATTGATTAAAGGTGTGACTAGATGGACTAGTCAACACCCACCTCCTCCATTCATTATCCTTTCCTTTTTCATTTTTTCTTTAATACTTTCACATTTTCTCTCAAACTCAAATCCAAAGAATCATCATCCAAATTCGATTTAGCAAGTGTCTTACAAAACAAATTACATATTTGGAATTCTTGCATCTTCCTCTTCGAATCCATACCGATTACTTCTCATTTGGGTAACTTTCTAAAATTACTAGATTTTGTGTTCTTGATGTTTTTAACTTATAAAAGTGTTAATTAGTGTCTATGGCACAAGTCCAACATGAATATGTGATTTATATGCTCGATCTCGTTATTTTAAGTAACTAGCATGAACATAAATTTTGGTGTATTTGATTTGGTAATTTGGTTGCTTGAATATTGTTAAATGTTATAAATGCATGTATTAATTGTGTTACTAGCATCACTAGCTTCAATTTGATGTGTAGGTTGACTTGGAAAGACTCCATAAACTTAATTGCAAAAATTGTGATTTTGGGTTAGGGTTTGATAGGAGTAAAATGGATTTTTGATGCACCAAATGCTATGCAATGTTGTTTGTAAATGTTTAATTGCATTGTATGCGTAATTACCTACGAAACGGTGTATTATATATGTGCATTTAATTCCCGAATCATCAAAGTGCATTTATGAGTTTGATAGCATTTATGGTGAACATTTAATGAACTTTCAACTTGGAAATTCGATATTTGCAAATGATGCTTTTGATTGATGAAATGTGTTTAGTTGTGTTCCTCGTCAAATTACCTTTCCAATGATATAAGATACGTGTTCTAAGTGTTTACGATTTGTGAATTGTGCTAAATTGAAGATTGGATTTAGACTTGAACAATTGAAACTGACTAGGCATCAGACCACGTTAAGTGTCGCGGCGTGGCCCTCCTTGGTCGCGGCGCTGCATTTGCCGTGTTTGGCTTCTGACCTACATTGTCAAATTTCGAAAAATGTTTGCTATGCTAAGCACCTTCGATTCACATGTAACTTGTTCTAACATGCTTATATATGAATAAAAACCTCAGAAAAATAGTTCGGGACCCGACCCGAACGTGTTGACTTTTTCGTTGACTTTGACTTGACCAAAGTTGACTTTTGTCCAAACTTAATCAAATACTTATGCACTCATTCTAACATGCTTTTATACTTGTACCTTGCATGAAACATGACAATTTGATTCACATGCTATTATAATCCAGTCGTAACGAGCCATTGGACTAATTGCACACTTTGACCAACCGTGTTTACCGTTATTGATACGACCTACTTGTTTAGGTCAAGACTAGCATTCGTCCTTGCACACGTTTACTTGTGAAGTACTTTTATACGCTTGCACTTAAGGTGAGATTATAGTCCCACTTTTACTCTTTTAAACTTACATTTGGGATGAGAAAACATAAACGTTTCTTTTTACTAAGTGAATACAAGTACGGGAAAACAAACATTCTACATACCAGTTTAAACAAAAATCCTCAATTCGATTATCATTAGTTACTCTTGTCGGGTGTAAGCGAGAACTTATGTTATATGACCATATGGGTTTGACAAACCCTCATTCGGAAGGTTCGCTACCGTTATTCGGATGAAATGTATTTTCGAGAAATAGTGTATGTTCTAACACTATTGTGATGGGGTTCTATGGATGGAAAGTTAAGCCTTGATAATTGGGTGCTCGAGATAACAATTTTTAGAATGGTTTACTATTAGTTCAATGATATAAATCTTGTGGTTCATTTGTACTTACTTACTTAAACCTATGATTTCACCAACGTTTTCGTTGACAGATTTCTATGTTTTTCTCAGGTCCTTGAACGTTTTGTGATACATGCTTCCGCTCATTACTTTTGATACTTGCTTGGATGTCGAGTATACATGCATACAACTTAATTTGTGTCGCATAGGTTTCAATTGTACTTATAACATTGTAACATGTTTGGTCGTCGAACCTACTTTGTAAACTTTAAAACATCTTTATAATTGAAATGAATGCAACATATTTTGGTCAAACGTTGTTTTAAAGACTTATGACCACATGATGGGACATAAGTAGACGGCGCCGTCAATGACAATTTTGTCGGGTCGCTACATACTACTCGTTATCATAATTCGTTATTCCTTTCGTACCTAAAGACATTATTGTTTGATTTGAACCGCATTGACGTGAACAACCAGTTATACACTTCCCTCGGGAAATGCATCTTCAGAGTTGCACTAATAATTTCGATTTAATACTAGTCACGTTAGAGATGCCGTTACACTTTGTTCATTTTAAATCTTCACGATTACACGAACTTGATTCTATAGAGTGATGTGGGAATGGAGGTATCAGTTAGTATAATATAACGACACTCGATCAACGTGGTTATATTATAGTAAGTCATACAAAAGTTCTAATGACTCGTGATGGTGATTAGACTCGATCAACCTAATCACCACCATGTGCCATGTACATGACTTCATTTTTCTTATTGGACATCCGAAAACTCCGAGAATATTGATAACAACCATACCAAAGACACACCTTTGATTGTTGTCGAACCATATTATGCTTCCGAATGAATGACAAATTCTTTCAACTTCAAACATATGTTACACGTGTATGCTTGATGTGCTCACATCGAGGCTGAAACTTCTCTCGTATTAAACTCGTATTTCCGTATAAGGAAATCTTTTATCTAAATTCTCAATGGGGAGAGAGACTCTTCACGTTATACTAGTATTCACCACGAGGGTGAATAGTCCTAACGAACGTTTTCAGAACCCGATAAGAAACTTGCTCTAACAAATGTTTTCGGAAACCGAAAAATCTTCCACGGCGCGAATTTCTTGAGAAACAAAAACTTGTTCAAATATACCTTAAAGAAATGTACCTTGTTTCGGATTTGAGATGCTCGTTTCACATCTAAATTTTTGGGGTGCCTTACAAGAAGCCTTGCGACCGCGTTTAGACATGAGTACCGAATATATCCCATAAACCGACGAACAAAGCAAATGTGCTATTCGAACCTTGGAAACCATAATACTAGTTTATATTATCAACTTCAAATTTACTTGAGAAAAGTATTTACCTTTAACCGAATTCTCTTACCACGATATTTATCACCCGAGTATTAATGCCACACCTTTCGGAAACTCACATAGCCGCAATTGTTGTTTTCTAAATTGTTGAACCGAAGTAAGTGACAAGCAAACCACCGGACCCAAACTCATTCATGAAATAACCGTTAATATCGTTCAAATTCAAAGAAAGGCTCAAGATGACCCGTAGTCGCCAAAAGAGCTACGCTGACGTTAGACGTAAACCTTTCGAATTCCAAGTGGGTAACCGCATAACGTTAAAAGTCACACCTTGGAAAGGTGTAATCTGTTTCGGGAAACGCAGAAAGCTAAATCCGCGATACATTAATCCTTTTGAAATCTTGGGGCGTATTGGACCCGTTGCTTACCGTTTCGAACTTTCAACTCATTCGAATTCCGTTCATTCTACATACCATGTATCAAACTTAAAGAAGTGTCTTGTGAAACAAGAACTTGTTATCCTTTTCGACGAGCTTACTATCAATGATAAATTCCACTTCCTAGGAGGACCAGTTGAAATTATGGATCGTGAAATCAAACTTTAAAACAACGTAAAATCCTGACTGTTAAAGTTCGTTGAAATGCCCTAGGGAGTACCCTCACTCATTCGTAGAATTTGCAACGCAAGGTCTCGAGGAAGAATCAACAACTACTACTTCCAACTAAATTTCGGGACGAAATTGCTTTTAAGGTGTAGCTAATGTAACATCCCGCATTTTTCCGTTAATTCATTTTAACGTCTTTTTTTTTAGATAATATCTTTTGTATTCTAAATTCGTATCTTTCATTAACTAACGTTCTTGATATTTTCGTTATTCGATTTTAATATCTTCAGTTTATTCTTGCGTATTTAAAATAATTCGTTTGGTAAATTCACGCACCCGCTTTAAACTTGAGGGACCGAAGTTGCCAAATGGGCAAACTAGTTGACTAGATGTGATAACCCGGAAATTTTCGATAAAATTTAAACGAAACCTTTTTATGATTTCATTTAACTACGAACAAATATTCGTAAATGATAATGCATTAATATTAATTTATTATATTAATATTATTATTATTATTAATAATATAATGATTAACAATATTATCATTAATTATTATTGTTTGCAATTATGATTATCAATATTTTTATTATTATTAATAGTATTATTAACATGTTATAATGATTATTATCATTATTATTAATAATAATTAAAATTATCATTTTTATTATTAATATTGTCATATTAATAATATTATCATTATTTTTATAATTATCATTATCATTATCATTATTATTATTATTATTATTATTATTATTATTATTATTATTATTATTATCTATTATTATTATTATTATTGTTGTTAATGAAATTATTATTAATATTATTATAAAATATCATTATTCTTGCTATTCACATTTTTATTATTATTTTTATTAATAATATTAAAATTATTATTATTATTATTAATATAATTATTATTATTATTAGTATTATATTTATTAATATATTTATTTAAAAAAATAATGTGGCAGACATATACCAAATTGTTTCAGTTCTTTTCTTATTTTTTTTATTTGTCTTCTGGATTGAAATACGCGATTGAATCCACCTTCATTACAAAAAAATTAGGTTTTAGGTCATTACCTGCTTTTAATTTTTTTTATCTGATTTTGATTAGATTTTATAATTTTTTTATTTCTCTGTTGCGATCTATGTCGACACCACATCAATTATAATCGAACATCTAAGTGTAAACTAGTCATTCTCCATTATCATTATCAACAACTTGAGTTTCCTTAAATTTAAAAACCAGAAAAAAAAGGTATAAGAGGCCGAGACCTTTGTTCTTGAACTCAAAACATAAGAAAATCGAATTTGTAATCCATTTCAAAATCTTTAAATGTAGAGTTGTTAGGAATCCTCTAAACGATCTTTCTCCAAAATTTGAAGTTCCAATTTGTTGTATTAATCACGAATTTTTGAGTCAAAGTTTCAAAAGTTAAAAGTCAACAATTGTTCTTCGATTAAATTCGAGTTCTCTGTTGTAATTCAAATCCAATTGATGATTCAGATAGTTTCTATGAGTGAATTACAAAGTATTTCGTGTGATCTTAGTCTAAAACGATCTCAAAAATCAAAATCAATAATTTTTTTTTTCTTTCTTCGCGAATACAGCAAGCAGCAGTCTAAATTTATTTATTTTTTTGTTTGTTTTGTTTTCTGTTGATCACAATCACACAACACAGAACACAATTAAAAAGTCCTAATTTAATTAGATTGATTTATGGTTTTTTGGTCGAATTAACTGTAAAGAAGAAGAAGGAAGAGAAACAGAAAAAGAAACGGGTTTAATAAAATTAGTATTTGACTTAAAACAGAAAGGCAGAAAGGGAGGAGTGGTTAAGGGTGTTAGCGGGTGAGCGAGAGGTCTCGGGTTCGAGCCCGGTTCGTGGCATTTTTTTTAAAGGCTTATTTGAGGTAGTATTTATATTATTATTATTATTATTATTATTATTATTATTATTATTATTATTATTATTATTATTATTATTATTATTATTATTATTATTATTATTATTATTATTATTATTATTATTATTATTATTATTATTATTATTATTAATTATCATTATTAATTATTATTATCATTAACATAATTTATGATATTATCATTATTATTATTAGTATTATCTAATAGTATTATTATTAGTAGTATTATTATTATTGGATTATTATTAATTTTTCTCATTTTAAATATTATTATCATTATTAAGATTATAGTTATTACTATTATTATTACTAATAAAAGTATTAGTTACCACTTTAGTATTATTATTATTATTATTATTATTATTATTATTATTATTATTATTATTATAAAAACAAAACACCTTATTATTATTTTCATAAATATTAGTATTAGTATCATTTCCTAAATATTAAGATTATTATTATTATTATCATAAATACTATTATTAATATTATCATTATTATTATTAGTATGATTATTACTATTGTTATTATTAAAAAGTATTATCATTATTATTATTATCACTAGTATTATCATTAGTACTATTATTATCATTTTTAACATAAGTATTATTAGTATTGTTATTATTATTAACATTTTTATTACCAGTATCATTATTGTTATTATAAGAACTATATTATTATTATTTTTAATATTATTATGATTATTACCATTATTACTACAAATAAAGTGACTAAGGTTACTATCAAAATTATTATTTTCAATATCATTATTAAATCTAATTATTAGTATTATTATCATTACTTTAGTATTATTATAATTACTATTTTAACAAACAAATGATATATATATATATATATATATATATATATATATATATATATATATATATATATATATATATATATATATATTTACACATAACATATTAAAATTTATATTTTTATCTATTTAGAATATATAAAATAAATATAAGAAACTTACATGTTGTTAATATAAAAATGACATAACTAATAAATATATATATATATAAACTTATTCGATTACAAGTATATGTGTTAATATATATACTTGATATAGGTTCGTGAATCCGAGGTCAAACCTACACTTGTTCAGTGCCGTCATATGCATATTTACTACAAACTATCGTATCGTATCGTGAGTTTCATTTGCTCCCTTTTTATCTATATTTTTGGGCTGAGAATACATGTACTATTTTTATAACTGATAGACACAAGTACAAACTATTATGCGACCAACATGAGTACTTTTATTGTGTTCATTTGAAACATGCAAAACCCTGCTTTGTAATATCATTAATTGCTAGATAATGAAGAGGCAAACAGAATTATTATAAATAGCGTTATTGGGAGTAACGTCCCACACTGTTGACCTCAGGTAAATTGGTGGTATAATAATGATCTCGATAATTACATATGTATTGTCTCGGGGTAAAATCGTTTAGTTTTGATATTATACGCTCATGGCATACTTTTGATATACATCATATATCGTCTTTTATTAAATCTTGTGATCTATTACTGAAATCGTTATTTATGACAAACCTATGAACTTACTCAACCTCGTGTTGACTTTTTAAAGCATGTTTATTTTCAGGTACTTAAATATTGCTTCCCCTGAATATCTGCTGCTTTGATGATGATTTCTTGCCATGCTTGGAGTCGTCATGCATTACTTACTAATTCATCTAAAAACATTTATTGCTTTAAATAAAATGTAATCTATTTATCTTCCGCTGCAAAACTCAATAAAACGTCTCATATAGAGTCGTTCTCATTTATACAACTATGATTTGATATAATTAGTCATAAATACCCCAGGCCCTATTTGGGGGTGTGACAGTTTGGTATCAGAGCAATTTGTTGTAGAGAACCAGGATTGTATTTTATGTGTGCCTTATACAATTAGGTACCTTAGCAATGTAGGACTACAACTTTCCTTGACCATAGTGCCTTTAATTGTTAAATGCTACACTATACCTTAGAAACTAGACTTATAAAATTCTTTAATCTTCCTTAGAATGCCAAGCCAATCTAAGAACTCTGCTCACTCTCCTAAGTACAATCCAATTCCGCCACCACATTTAAATACGACACCATGATTTCAGAAATTGTTGACACTCCTATGTCATCTATCATGGTTTTGTGTATTACATATGTATTACATGAAATGTTAACCATGATTCTTGAAATCTATACTATTCATATTCATTACTTTCAAAATCTTTGCTTTCTCGTTATTTTTGATCATTGAATTTTCTTGACGGATGGCGTCTACGAAACTCTAGAATGGAAGGTTTTGGATTACCGGTTTAAAGGATCCTATAGCTCAAGCCCCTAGACCTGAATAGGCCACTATGATTTGAAAGTCTTTAATCGAAAGTATATCTATCAATCCTTGTTGGAAATCACTTTCTTATTATTCAAAGTCTCGACACGTCATACTGCAATTATTGCATAAATGGAGTATAGACAAATCATATCTTATCATATCTATCCCAATAGACTTTGTCTAACACTTCCTAAATTTTCTCCGTAAATTACGGAAATCTTTTTGCTATATATACGTATTTAAGGAGACGAATATATCATTCAGTATCCAACACCCATTTCATATCAAACCCTATTCCAAACATATAATATGGATTCCTCGAACTCCTCGAGCTCTAATGGCAGCGTAACTGGAACAAACGAACCAATCAGCCATCATCTTTTCTGGATGAATTGGGGATGGGTTCGTAGCCGACTCAATCAATGGAGGCAAGAAGAAGGTGATCCCTTCCACCAACCGAATTCACCACTTGGCGAAGAACCTGAAGCACTTACCGGCGAAATAGTCCGAAACACCATTTTCTCTCTTCTTTCCAGGGTATCCCGTCACGATTATATAATATCGAATATTCTAGATCTTATTCATCCCCTTGTTCCAACCGCCAATCATCCCGGAATAGTATAAGAAGTCAACGAGCTTCGCGCTCGAGTGGTGGCTCTGGAGAATATGGTGCGAATTCTACAAGCATCAGTAGCACCAGTGAAAGGACCCGTTCATATACATTATAAATGATTCACAATAGTTTATTACATCGCGAGGTATTTGACCTCTATATGATACGTTTTACAAACATTGCATCCGTTTTTAAAAGACAAACTTTCTTTACATCAAAAATTGACGGCATGCATACCATTTCATATTACATCCAACTATAATTGACTTAATATTAATCTTGATGAACTCAATGACTCGAATGCAACGTCTTTCAAAGTATGTCATGAATGACTCCAGGTAATATCCTTAAAATGAGCTAATGCACAGCGGAAGATTTCTTTAATACATGAGAATAAATATGCTTTAAAGTGTCAACCAAAAGATTGGTGAGTTCATTATTTTATCATAATCAATCATTTCCGTAATAGTAATAGACCACAAGATTTCAGTTTCCATAAATATCCATACACTCGCAAGTGTATAAAAGTATTCTATAAGTTGTTGAGCGCTTCGGTAATCATACTTAACAATTAATGTGGCATATTCCCTTTATTATGAAATCTCCCTACACTGTACCAAGTGTAGTAAAAACGAAGTACTATGCAACCGTTTACGATACTAGAGCGACAAGCCCGGTTGGGGTTGTAAAACCCGATAGATCTATCAATAGGATTCACGCTTACATGCTCTTACAACATGTAAATATTAGTGATAATGCTAAAAACGAACATATATTTCATAGCATTATTCCTCAAGAAAGACAAGCTTTTAGTTGCAGTTGTTCTATTTACAAGTGACTTTCGTTTAAATAATAAAAGGTGAAGACAAAAGACAGATTCGACGAATTGAAGACGCAAACGACCAAAAAGCTCAAAAGTACAAAATACAATCAAAGAGGTTCCAATTATTGATAAGAAACGTCTCGAAATTACAAGAGTACAAGATTCAAAATGCAAAGTACAAGATATTAAATTGTACGCAAGGACGTTCGAAAATCCGGAACCGGGACCAGAGTCAACTCTCAACGCTCGACGCAACGGACTAAAAATTACAAGTCAACTATGCACATAAATATAATATAATATTTAAATAATTCTTATAATTATTTATATATTATATAATATATTATAAACCGTCGGTAAGCTAGGAGCCAAGGCTGTGTGAGCTGGAAATACGAACTCCGCGAGTTGCAGAGTTTGTAGTGAAAAAATTACGCGAGTCGCGGAGCTTCCCTGGACTAAAATCCCTATAAAAGCAAACGCATTTTGATCATTTTAACATCGTCTTTTTCTTCTTCTTACTTATACGTAAGATATATATATATATATATTTTATATTTTAATTTTAATTTTAATTTTAAATCCTAATAATAAGGGTATGTTAGCGAATGTTGTAAGGGTGTAAGTCGAAATTCTGTCCGTGTAACGCTACGCTATTTTTAATCATTGTAAGTTATGTTTATATTATTTTCATTAATGTCTCGTAGCTAAGTTATTATTATGCTTATTTAATACCGAAGTAATCATGATGTTGGGCTAAAAATATTAAAATTGGGTAATTGGGCTTTGTACCATAATTGGGGTTTGGATAAAAGAACGACACTTGTGGAAATTAGACTATGGGCTATTAATGGGTTTTATATTAACTAAACAATACCTTGTTAATTTAATATACAAACTTATAATTTGACGTATTTATATATAACCACGTACGCTTGACTGGGTACGGTGGGCGGGATATCTATAAATACCAATAATTATTCATTTTACCGGACACGGAACTAGATTAATAGTTAATAGACTTGTTGAAACAGGGGTGAATTACATTCAAGGGTAATTGGTGTAATTGTTAACAAAGTAGTAAAACCTTGGTTTACACGCAGTCGATAACCTGGTGTATTCATTAAACAAAGTATTAAAACCTTGTTACAATTCGAATCCCCAATTAGTTGGAATATTTGACTTCGGGAATAAGAATAATTTGACGAAGGCTTTCGCTCTTTATATTTATGACTGATGGACTATTATGGACAAATTCATATGGACATATTAAATAATCCAGGACAAAGAACAATTAACCCATGAGAATAAACTAAAATCAACATGTCAAACATCATGATTACGGAAGTTTAAATAAGCATAATTCCTTTATTTTCATATTTAATTGCACTTCTAATTATCGTACTTTTATTTATTGTTATTGTATTGAATTGCACTTTTAATTATCGCATTTTTTAATTATCACAAGTTTATTTTATTGCACTTTTATTTATTGCAATTTCATTATCGTTATTTACTTTACGCTTTAAATTAAGTCTTGTATTTATTTTTAATATTTTACATTAGGTTTTAACTGCGACTAAAGTTTTAAAAATCGACAAACCGGTCATTAAACGGTAAAAACCCCCCTTTATAATAATAATATTACTTATATATATAATTGTATTTTTTTTATATAGCGTTAAGCTTTGTTTAAAGATTCCCTGTGGAACGAACCGGACTTACTAAAAACTACACTACTGTACGATTAGGTACACTGCCTATAAGTGTTGTAGCAAGGTTTAAGTATATCCATTCTATAAATAAATAAATATCTTGTGTAAAATTGTATCGTATTTAATAGTTTTTCCTAGTAAAATTTAATAGTATTTTATACCTCTTAGCGAAAACATCAAGTATTTTTGGCGCCGCTGCCGGGGAACTTAAAATCTAGCTTAAACGCCGGAAGCGCAATGCTAATATATAAGGAAAAAAAAATTTAGTTTACTTTTATAAAAAAATACGATTTTGTAAAAATACGTTTTAAATATTCGAAAATATAAAAAGAAAAACAAAAATATAAATATTTTTAAGAGTTTGTTAAATATTTAAGTTTTATAAAGTTTCTTTATTTTTATTTTATAAAAATATAAGTTTTATTTAAATATTTTGTTTTTATTTAAAACATAAAAATTTAAAAACCGAAAAAAAAGAAAAAAAAATATACATATAAATCTAGTTTTAAGATTTTTATGTATTTCTATTTTTATTTTAGTTTTTAAAAAACATAAGATTTTATTTAATTAATATAAATATTTTATATAAATACTAAAAACAGAAAAATAAAAAAATATATATATATAAATAAAAAACTGACCTGTCGAAATTTGGACCTGGTGCACGTGAACCTGTAACCTCCGCGACTCGCGGAGATATTGAACCGGGCCAACCGCAAGTCGCGGATCCGTCTGACACGGGCCACACAGAAACCCTAACAGCATTAATTACGGGATAATTATTATTATTATTAATTTTAAACCCTAATTAGGGTATTATTATTATAATATTTAGTTTTAATTAGTTTATTTTGTTTTATTTAGTTTTATTAATTTATAAAATTAATAGTTTTATAAAATAAATAATATAAAAATAATATTTTTTATAAAAATTGTACTTTTTACAACTTTTAGTATATTTTTATATTTTGTCCCTTTTTATTCGTTTTAGCATAATTTTTGTATTTTTCGCTCATTTTTAGTTTTAAGCTTAGTTTTTGCCATAATTATTTTTACTTTTAGATTTTTAGGCTTTGCCGTAAAATCCCTTAAGTGCTTTTTCTTTAGACTAAGATTTAGGTGCTCTAGAATTTTGCGACGCCTTTTTAAGTTTTAGTTCCTTTTTAAGCTATTGCCATTTGGGATATAGTTTTACTTTTAAGCTTTAATATTTTTAGACGCAACTTTTAATTTTTAGTTTTTAGTTCCTTTTTAAGTTTCAACGCACTACTTTCTTATTTCTTATTTTTATTTTTCGACGCCTTTTACCTATGTATCAATTATCACTCCAATTAGTAATCTCAATTTGCAATTTTAATTTTAAGTTAGTGATAGTAATAAGGTTGGGTTAGTCGAGTATTTTAAAGTTTTATAAGTCACTCTTTTTCTTTCTTATTTTTCGACGCCTTTTATTTTTCAATTCTTTTCTTTTTTGACCTTTTTCGACGCGCTCTTTTTCTTTCTTATTTCTCGCCATTCTAGTTTTAGGACATAGATTTTTATTCTATTTCTTATCTAAATTTCTTAAAATTACAAAAATTAATTTTAAGTGGTTAAATTGATAGACATCAAAATTTTCTGGTTCGTAGTAATTGTTGGATTTGTACGTGGACCGGGTTATTGGAGCCAAACAGTACTCAATTATATTGAGACCAAACGAATCCTGCCCCTCTGCTGCATCTTTTGGCTATTCGAAACGTGGGCAAAATCAGAAAAGTCTATTAATTGGATAACTTATATAATTTTTCTTTCCTTTTAAAAACTAATATGATATTCAGTGAATGCACCGAGCAAGACGTTCACCACCTTTTGTACGTTCACCACCTGTAATTAGATCAAGACATCTAGCAAATATTACCGCCGTTGATTTTTCTTTAGAATCGTCATCCAGTCGACCAAGTACTCCAATTCAAATTTCCGATAATCCATTTTTTGAACCCGACCTCACAATTGAGAATCCGGAGAATATTCAGGGACAATTCATAGATCCTGAACCGTTAATTTTTCCTCCGGAACCACCAATCATTCAAACAGAGATTGTTGAGGAACGAACCATTAAATCAGAATCCTCTAGTGATTCAGATTCAACAAATTCAATTATGGAAGTAACAGAACCTTTAAGTATGGAAGACCGAATGCGAGCTAAACGCACTGGCCAAGGTCACGCAATTACTCATCCAGACATTAATGCGCCAGATTATGAAATAAAAGGACAAATTCTACATATGGTGACTAATTAATGCCAATTTAGTGGTGCACCGAAGGAAGATCCAAATGAACATCTTCGTACCTTTAAAAGGATCTGCACACTATTTAAAATAAGAGAAGTTGAAGATGAACAGATATATCTCATGTTATTTCCCTGGACTTTAAAGGGAGAAGCCAAAGATTGGTTGAAATCGTTACCTGAAGGGGCGATTGATACATGGGATGTTTTAGTTGAAAAATTTCTTAAACAATTCTTTTCGGCATCTAAAGCCGTAAGACTTCAAGGAGAAATTGTTACGTTCACACAGAAACCAAACGAAACTCTATATGAGGTGTGGATAAGATTTGGAAAGTTATTAAGAGGATGTCCGCAACATGGTTTAGATACCTGTCAAATAGTACAAATATTCTACCAAGGATGCGACATCACTACAAGGAAAGACATCGATATAGCAGCTGGTGGTTCTATTATGAAGAAAATAGAAATTGATGCTTATAAAATTATTGATAACACTGCTTCCCACTCACATGAGTGGCACCAAGAAAAAGATATCGTTAGATCATCTAAAGCAGCTAGAACCGATTCTAGCCATGACTTAGATTCCATTTCAGCAAAGATAGATGCTGTCGAGAGACGTATGGAAAAGAAGACTAAAGATATCCACTCAATACGAATTAGTTGTGAGCAGTGTGGAGGACCACATTTGACAAAAGATTGTCTCAGTATTGAGCTAACAATGGAACAAAGAGAGAATATTTCATACATAAACCAAAGGCCTGGAAATAATTATCAGAATAATTATCAACCGCCAAGACCAATTTACAATTATAACCGAAATGTTCCATACAACAACCAACAAGGTCCTAGCAATCAACAAGTATCCAATAATACTTACAATCAGCAAAGACCTAATTTTCAAAACAAACCACCACAAATCGATGATAAAAAGCCGAATTTAGAAGATATGATGACAAAGCTAGTTGAAACTCAAACGCAGTTTTTCACATCTCAAAAACAAACCAATGAACAAAATGCTCAAGCATTTAGAAATCAACAAGCTTCTATTCAAAACTTGGAACAAGAAGTAAGTAACCTAGCAAGGTTAATAGGTGAAAGAAAACCAGGAAGTCTACCTAGTGATACAAATGCTAACCCCCGGAATGAAACAGCTAAAGCCATTACCACAAGAAGTGGTATTACACTTAAACCACCTGAAATACCTGTAATTTCTGAGGAAGCTATTCCTACTCCACAAGAACCACAACCTGAACAAGATAAGGAAAAAGAACCGGTAGTTGAAAAGGTTAATGAATATAGCACAGTTAAGGCTAAACCTCATGTTAAACCATACCAACCACCACTTCCTTACTCGAGTAAATTGAAAAAAGAGAGACTTGAAGCCGAGCAATCCAAATTGATGTGATTTCAGGAGTGCCTAGATATGCTAAATTTCTGAAAGATCTAATCACAAATAGAAAGAAAATGGAAGAACTCTCGGCCGTTACTATGAATGCTAATTGTTCTGCAGTGCTGTTGAATAACATACCAGAAAAACTATCTGATCCAGGAAGTTTCACAATTTCATGTTTTCTGGGTAGTCTTAGTTCAATAGAAGCATTGGCAGACTTAGGTGCTAGTATAAATTTAATGCCGTATTCACTATACGCTAAACTAGACCTTGGAGAATTGAAACCAACAAGAATAAGCATACAACTAGCCGATAGATCAATAAAATATCCTAGAGGGATAATGGAGAACATGCTAGTTAAAGTTGGTACTTTAGTATTTCCAGTAGATTTTGTTGTTCTGGACATGGAAGAAGATTCTCAAGTTCCTCTCATATTAGGAAGACCATTCTTAAACACGGCTAAAGCAATGATAGACGTGTTTGGTAAGAAACTGACCCTAAGTATAGAGGACGAGAGTGTTACCTTTTCAGTTGATAGAGCAATGCAACAACTGCAATCTGCAGATGATACATGTTATTATATTCAAACTATAGATTCACATGCAGAATTGTTAGAAGAATTTCCAGAATTACAAGGAACAGGATAATGTTCTTTAGGAGAAGGAACTGAACAAATTGATGAAACTGAAATGTTAGCTACACTAATAGCTAATGGATATGAACCAACAACAGAAGAAATTCAAATGCTAAAAGAAGAAGACAGATATCGATATAAATCATCGATAGAAGAACCTCCGATATTAGAGTTAAAGCCACTTCCAAACCATTTGGAATATGCTTATTTACATGGTGAATCTGAATTACCTGTAATAATAATATCGTCTTCTCTTACTGAAAATGAAAAATCTCAACTCATTTCTGTGTTGAAAGCTCATAAACCAGCCATTGCATGGAAGATTCATGATATTAAAGGAATAAGTCCTTCGTATTGCACAAATAAAATCCTTATGGAAGAAGGTCATAAAACGTATGTGCAACGCCAACGAAGACTAAATCCTAATATGAAAGATGTAGTTAAGAAAGAAATTATTAAACTGCTAGATGCAGGTTTAATTTACCCAATTTCTGATAGTCCATGGGTAAGCCCAGTTCAATGCGTGCCTAAGAAGGGTGGCATGACTGTCATTACAAATGAGAAAAATGAGCTTATTCCTACTAGGACTGTAACAGGATGGCGTGTGTGTATTGATTATAGAAAATTAAATGACGCCACCAGAAAAGATCACTTTTCCTTACCTTTTATTGATCAAATGTTGGAAAGATTAGCAGAAAATAGTTACTATTGTTTTCTTGATGGTTTTTCCAGATATTTTCAAATTCCAATAGCACCCGAGGATCAAGAAAAAACCACATTCACGTGCCCTTATGGTACTTTTGCTTACAAACGCATGCCATTTGGACTTTGCAACGCTCCTGCAACCTTTCAAAGGTGCATGATGGCGATTTTTCACCACATGATAGAAGAATGCATGGAAGTTTTCATGGATGACTTTTCAGTCTTCGGTGATACTTTTGAATCATGTCTAGCTAATCTTGAACGAATGCTGATTAGATGCGAACAATCAAATCTAGTACTTAATTGGGAGAAATGCCATTTCATGGTTAAAGAAGGCATCGTTTTTGGACATAAAATTTCAAAGGAAGGAATTGAAGTAGATAGAGCCAAAGTAGATGTAATTGCTAAACTTCCACATCCCACCAATGTTAGAGGAGTTAGGAGTTTTCTAGGGCATGGCGGTTTTTACCGACGTTTCATAAAAGATTTTTCTAAAATTGCCACTCCTATGAATAAACTCCTAGAAAAGGATACTCCATTCATCTTTTCAGATGAGTGTATCAAATCTTTTAATATTCTTAAAGAGAAACTCACTAATGCACCGATCATGATAACACCAAATTGGAATCTACCGTTTGAACTTATGTGCGATGCAAGTGATTTTGCAATGGGAGCCGTTTTAGGACAAAGGATTGAAAAACGATTTCAACCTATATATTATGCTAGTAAGACGTTAGAAAGAGCACAAACGAACTATACAACTACTGAAAAAGAACTCCTTGCTATTGTCTTTGCTTTTGAAAAATTTCGATCATATCTCGTTCTAGCTAAAACGGTAGTCTATACTGACCATTCTGCTCTTAGATACCTATTTTCGAAACAAGATGCCAAACCACGATTAATCCGTTGGATCTTACTCTTACAAGAGTTCGATATTGAAATCCGAGATAAAAGAGGAGCAGAAAATCTCGCCGCTGATCATCTTTCACGTCTTGAAAATCCCGAATTAGAAGTTCTAAATGAATCGGCCATACAAGACAACTTTCCTGATGAATATCTATTGAAGATAGATTATAATGAAATTCCATGGTTTGCAGACTATGCAAACTACTTAGTATGTGGATTCCTTGAAAAAGGATTGTCGTACCAAAAACGAAAGAAATTCTTCAGTGATATAAAACACTATTTCTGGGAAGATCCACATTTGTTTAAAAGTTGTCCCGATGGAATAATACGCCGATGTGTATTCGAAGATGAAGCTAGTAAAATTTTAAACCATTGTCACACAGGACCAACAGGAGGGCATTATGGGCCTCAACTCACAGCAAGAAAAGTTTATGATGCTGGATTCTATTGGCCTACAATTTACAAAGACTCACACCTTCTTTGCAAATCCTGTGATGCATGTCAAAGGGCCAGAAAAATAAGTCAACGTGATGAAATGCCACAAAATGTCATTCAAGTATGTGAAGTATTTGACATTTGGGGTATTGACTTTATGGGTCCATTTCCAAAATCTCATAATAATCTCTACATTCTCGTTGCCATTGATTATGTATCTAAATGGGCGGAAGCACAAGCTCTCCCAACTAACGATGCACGAGTTGTAGTCAACTTTTTAAAACGTCTTTTTGCAAGGTTTGGAACACCGAAAGCTTTAATAAGTGATCGGGGAACTCATTTCTGTAATAATCAACTTGAGAAAGTTCTTAAAAGATATGGAGTAACTCATAAAATCTCCACTGCATATCATCCACAAACAAGTGGACAAGTTGAAAATACCAACCGAGCTTTAAAACGTATTCTAGAGAAAACCGTAGGATCAAATTCGAAGGAATGGTCCATTAAGTTGGAAGATGCACTCTGGGCTTTTAGAACAGCCTACAAAACTCCAATTGGAACCACACCTTTTAAACTCGTTTACGGAAAAGCATGTCATCTTCCAGTAGAAATTGAACACAAAGCATTTTGGGCTTTGAAGACATGTAATCTTGATTTACATGAAGCTGGACGTCTACGGTTAAGTCAATTAAACGAATTAGAAGAATTAAGACATGAAGCATATGAAAATTCGTTAATCTATAAGGAAAGAATGAAGAAATGGCATGATAAAAGAATCAGAAGTTCAAAAGAATTCAAAGAAGGAGACAGAGTTCTTCTTTTCAATTCACGATTCAAGCTATTTCCTAGAAAATTGAAATCAAGATGGTCTGGACCATTCATAGTCAAAAGAGTTTTCCCATACGGAACGATAGAATTAATAAATTCAAATGGGATTGAATTTAAGGTTAATGGTCACAGATTTAAACATTACATACATGGTCCGATGGAAGTTGACAATGAAGTTAATCAAAATTTCGACACCACAGCTAACTAAGTGTGGGGAGAATCAAGTCTTTAAAGGATAATATGTATTTCTGTTAGAGTTAGATTTTCTGTTTTCGTGTAATTCTCGAAAATGGAACCCGAATGGTCTTTCCCTAGCAGACCCTAAAGAACTAGTCTTCTCCCCCCATTCTGAATTTTTATTTTTTTTAGGTTTTTACGAAATGAAGACTTCCTGTGAACTAAACCATGGTCTAATGCTACACGCTTTGATCACTAAACGTAATAATGACACACTTCCAAGTGAAATAGTATCATTAATCAGAGGTAAATTGGACGGAGTAAGAAAAGAATCCAGATGCGAAGATAATAAGTTACAATTTGGTAAAGGAAAATTAAAATCCGCAGCGAAAAGAAGAGCACGACACCTTGAAAAATGTCATAAATGCGGAAAATGGTCACACGAAGGTAAATGTTCAAATAATCAAACCTATTCAAACACCGAATTTGTTACTTTATGCAGAGATGGACCGTTCATATGTTTAGAAGAAAAAACATTAAATGCTCGAGGTTACGCCTATGTAGCCATGGAAAATCAATTAGTCCGACTATCTTATGAGTGGGCTAGAGCATATCACTAAGAAATCTATTTCACAGGTAAGTATGTACAGTTTTTATTTTTATTTTTATTTTTAACCTTTTGATAATAAACGTTAATTTGTTCGCTATAAAGTATTAAATTGGTATTCGATGAAATTAGGTCTTGCGACAGAAATTATTGATATCATTCAAAAATTTATTACATCACTGCGAAATTTAACGTTTATTCTTAAGGTAAAAATATCATTAATCAATCAACCCAAAATATTTCAAAAATTTGTCATGAGTTAAATTAGGTCATGGAACCGAAATTACTTTACCGAAAAGAGGGGCGTATGTTTTTGATAATATTTGATTGATTAAAGTGGGATAAAAGACCAAAAAGATTTTAAATTTTATTTTTACCATATTTTTAAAATTAATATTAAATAAATATTGTAAACTTTTTAAAATCAATATATTTAAAATTGTAAATATTTGAAAAAATTAATATTTTTAATATAAGTTTGTATGTATAAAATTAAAAATATAATATAAGTTTGGTGTGAATTTTTAATTTTTAAAATATGAATTTTTAATTTTATGTATTTTAAATTTAAGTTTGGTGTGAATTTAAAACAAAAATTTACTTTATTTCGCTAAGTTAAAAATATGATTTTTAAAATTCGTCGTGAGTTGAAGACTAGGTCGTTGAACCGAAATTTCTCTACCCAAGGGAGGGACGAGAACTTTTATTATCATTATTTTTAATCTTATTGAATTAAAGTATGCCAAAAACATTAAAAAACCCAAAAATCTTAGCTTTTAAAACAATCGCTACAAAAAAACAAAATTTTAAAATTAATTTCTTAATTGTTTTATAAGTTAAAGATTTTTATTAAAAATAAAATAATAAAAAATAATAATAATAAACACCGCGACTCGCAGAGTTTTAAAGAGAAAAACACCGCAAGTCGCGGAGGATAAAAAATCCAGAAAAAAATAAAAACGCTGGAACAGATCAGTTTACACACAAACACCACAAAACTGCTAAAATACACCCGATAAACACACACAAATTCGCAATTTTTCACCATTTTTCATCAAATCTTTCACAAAATCATGTTGAGAAGGATGCTATCAAGGAATTACTCAATAAAAATGACTGAAAGGGGTGAATCTTCATCCCAAGCTCGCAATGCTCCTCCTGAGAATGTGCAACAACAGGATGTTGATAGCTATTATAAACAAGATATACCTCATCCTGTTATGACATTTTCAGATATGCACGTGGAAAATTTGCACCCGAACTTGAGATTAGACAGACGTTGGATAGATTATCCAAAATACCAAAGGGGCTTGCATACTCTTCATTCTAAAGCTGTTGAAGTACCTAGGGTAATAGAATGAGTACCATTAGAAGCTGTAGAATTGGCCGAGCCAATTAGAGAATTACTTACACAGAGGTATGGTAATTCTACTTTTAACGATTGGGTACGATTATTCAACATGCGTAGACCTGTATATAAAGTATGGTGTGAAGAATTATTGTGTAGTATAGAAATAAATGATCGGGTAGCTAGTTTAACCGATCGTTCTTTTATTAGATTTTTGTTAGGAGGTTCGATGCGCCACATGTCTCTACTAGACATGGCTCAGGCCTTACGTATATATACGCCTGAGGAGCTAGCATCTGCCGATTGTCGAGGGTTGATACTAAATGGTAGGAAAATTGATGAAAATTTTGATACGCATGGTGTATGGAGTCAAATGACTAGCCATCGCCGATTTAAAGGGGGAAATTACTCTTATTTGAATATAGATAGAGTTGAGTTAAGAGTAATTCATAGATTTCTAGCGAACTCGATTACACAGCGAGGTAAACATAAGGAAAAGGTAAATGAACAGGATTTGTTTTACCACATGTGTATTCGAGACCCACAAAGCGCTGTAAGTATACCTTATTGTGTGGGTTATTATTTATCAGCTATGGTTAAGGGGATGAGACCGCACAGTATAATAGGAGGTGGTATATTTATTACATTAATTGCTGAGTATCTCAATGTGGATATAAGTCGGGGAGAATTATTAGTCGAAGAACCAGAACCCCACGATACAATTGGTTTAAATGTATATCATGGTGCTAAAGTTTTAAAGAGGCGAAATAACGCCGCAGTAAGATATAATGGAAGACATCCACAGGTTGAGAGAAATCAACAGCAAGGTAATGTGGGAGGGGGAAATGAAATGACAGAAATGCAAAGGTTTATAGCTTCACAACAGTATGAAAATGCTAGACATCGAGCATTTGAAGATTGTCAAGTTCATCAAAACCAAATCATAGCTCATTGCCAACATGTAGGTAGAAACTATATTCCTACTCCAACGCCCATATTTCCTCCCTGGTCTATAGAGATGCAACCACCGTATCCTACTTATAACCCAGCTGAAGCATTTTATAACACATATGGTTATGCATGGAACCCCTACTGGTATCAGTAACAACCCTAGTTTATTTAGTTTTATTTATTTTATTTTTGTAATGTTACTACATTATACACTTATGTTGATATTGTAATAGTTTTTATAATTTTCTAACTTTTATTATTAGATTTTAATAATTTTTGAATGTGGGGTAATATACCAAACTTCAAAAATATGTATATATGTTTGCAGTTTATCTTATGTACACAACAGGGTAAAACAACGCATTTTCAAAAGACTGGCATTAAATTCAGCAAAAGCAACTAATTTTGACGACAAGATGCAAAATATATGTGATGTAACAACAAGACGGAATGAACAAATGATGTGCACCATTTATCATTCAACACAAAGAACAATATGTTTGGAAACTTTGGTAAAATTTAATCATTTTTCTACACTAATCACCCTCAACAATTTAAATTGTTACTGATTTCTTGCAAATGAGGGCATTGCAAGATCTTAAGTGTGGGAAGGGGTTAAATTCATTCAGATTTTTAAAATTTTTATTTAAACACTTGGTTACCATTAAAAATACTAGTAAAGCAGTAGTTGTATTAGAATCTAGTGCTCTCTGATAATAAATAACAGCCCTAGTCTTATATACTGACTACCCAATTCTAGTAAAAATTTTCAAAATTTTCAATTAAATGAACTCAAAATCATGTTTATACATATTTATGAACGATAAAACTAGGTGTTAACTCCGAAATTATTGTTACCTCGGAAAGGACATAAATTGAGAAACAAACCAAAATGTTAAAATTCATTTAAAATAGAATAGAGGACAATAAAAAGGAAAAATAAAAGCCAAGTGTGGGAAAATTTACCAAGTTATTTTAAACATATGTCACATATTTCTGTAACAAATAATTAAAGATACTTTTGTTTTGGACTAAACTAAACAGTTTTACCCGATTTACTGTAAGAAAGATGGATCTACACGATGAATCAATTCCATCATTTAAAAGGAAGTAAGTCTTCCGAAAAAGAAACGTGCTTCTTGATTTAGGTCATGAAGTTGTCGTCCAGACCAGCTGTAGGTTGACGAAAAATCTAGAAAAGTCATCTCTAAAATCAGCAGGAAATCCACGGACCTCAGCATAAAACAGGGTCGCCAAGTGGTCAGGCTTATCCTAACCATGAGAGGATCTGTCTTGTAAAATGGGGAGGACGCCGTGCAAATTAGCTGGATAAGACTAATGTATCAGATCCCCAGAAAGGATAATATCCTTAAAGATCAAAAATCAGCTTTTAAGACTGATATTACTCAATCCTTGAGATTGACCTTAAAGATTGAGAATTCAAACTCATGAAATTCAATGATATCTAAACTCGAGCTTGAACGACAAAATATTTTGATCAAAATTACAAACCGATTTGTTTTCTAAAAATCCATTTTCAATGCGTTCATTACCATTGAACGTAAAATCCTAGGAATTCACCTGGAATTCATTAGGTCATCTGAACCAAATCGGGTGTCAACCGTAAGAACGGTGGTTACATAGTATGGTCAAAGACAGGACCTTGTGCCAGACCGAAAAATTATAAGGGTGAGCTTTACTATTGCTCCTACCAAGGATATTAATTGCGTCCGACACGTTATAGACCATAATTAAAAGAATGTCAGGGGACATTGCCTTAACAGTTGCTTGTTCAACGCTTTCCTTTACAACCGAACGGTAGTTTATCGAAAGGTAATATACGTAACAAGTATACTGGACGTGTTCCTTTCCCAATACAAGGTTAGCAAGTGGGTGACACAAAACCACAAGTTTTGAGCTAAAGTTTTCAAATCTAAAACCCACCAAACCCATAAAAATATTTTGCAAACACCGGTGAAGGGTTATTCCGGAAAACTTATCTAGGGTAAAAGCTAGATTTAATTTTCAAAAAGATCAAATGTTTTCATAAAGATCCAATTTCCTTAATGGATCTAAATTTTATAGTCATGTGGGACTGTAAACCACATCGTTACTACCATTGTTTATACCGCCATAAAGAATTCACTGATGTACAAAGTGTGAAGAATAAAGAAGTGATTCTAGTATTTCAAGACTATATTGCTTGAGGACAAGCAACGCTCAAGTGTGGGAATATTTGATAATGCTAAAAACGAACATATATTTCATAGCATTATTCCTCAAGAAAGACAAGCTTTTAGTTGCAGTTATTCTATTTACAAGTGATTTTCGTTTAAATAATAAAAGGTGAAGACAAAAGACAGATTCGACGAATTGAAGACGCAAACGACCAAAAAGCTCAAAAGTACAAAATACAATCAAATAGGTTCCAATTATTGATAAGAAACGTCTCGAAATTACAAGAGTACAAGATTCAAAACGCAAAGTACAAGATATTAAATTGTACGCAAGGACGTTCGAAAATCCAGAACCGGGACCAGAGTCAACTCTCAACGCTCGACGCAACGGACTAAAAATTACAAGTCAACTATGCACATAAATATAATATAATATTTAAATAATTCTTATAATTATTTATATATTATATAATATATTATAAACCGTCGGCAAGCTAGGAGCCAAGGCTGTGTGAGCTGGAAATACGAACTCCGCGAGTTGCGGAGTTTGTAGTGAAAAAATTACGCGAGTCGCGGAGCTTCCCTGGACTAAAATCCCTATAAAAGCAAACGCATTTTGATCATTTTAACATCATCTTTTTCTTCTTCTTACTTATACGTAAGATATATATATATATTTTATATTTTAATTTTAATTTTAAATCCTAATAATAAGGGTATGTTAGCGAATGTTGTAAGGGTGTAAGTCGAAATTCTGTCCGTGTAACGCTACGCTATTTTTAATCATTGTAAGTTATGTTTATATTATTTTCATTAATGTCTCGTAGCTAAGTTATTATTATGCTTATTTAATACCGAAGTAATCATGATGTTGGGCTAAAAATATTAAAATTGGGTAATTGGGCTTTGTACCATAATTGGGGTTTGGATAAAAGAACGACACTTGTGGAAATTAGACTATGGGCTATTAATGGGTTTTATATTAACTAAATAATACCTTGTTAATTTAATATACAAACTTATAATTTGACGTATTTATATATAACCACATACGCTTGACTGGGTACGGTGGGCGGGATATCTATAAATACCAATAATTATTCATTTTACCGGACACGGAACTGGATTAATAGTTAATAGACTTGTTGAAACAGGGGTGAATTACATTCAAGGGTAATTGGTGTAACTGTTAACAAAGTAGTAAAACCTTGGTTTACACGCAGTCGATAACCTGGTGTATTCATTAAACAAAGTATTAAAACCTTGTTACAATTCGAATCCCCAATTAGTTGGAATATTTGACTTCGGGAATAAGAATAATTTGACGAAGGCTTTCGCTCTTTATATTTATGACTGATGGACTATTATGAACAAATCCGTATGGATATATTAAATAATCCAGGACAAAGAACAATTAACCCATGGGAATAAACTAAAATCAACATGTCAAACATCATGATTACGGAAGTTTAAATAAGCATAATTCCTTTATTTTCATATTTAATTGCACTTCTAATTATCGCACTTTTATTTATTGTTATTGTATTGAATTGCACTTTTAATTATCGCATTTTTTAATTATCGCAAGTTTATTTTATCGCACTTTTATTTATTGCAATTTCATTATCGTTATTTACTATACGCTTTAAATTAAGTCTTGTATTAATTTTTAATATTTTACATTAGGTTTTAACTGCGACTAAAGTTTTAAAAATCAACAAACCGGTCATTAAACGGTAAAAACCTCCCTTTATAATAATAATATTACTTATATATATAATTGTATTTTTTTTTATATAGCGTTAAGCTTTGTTTAAAGATTCCCTGTGGAACGAACCGTACTTACTAAAAACTACACTACTGTACGATTAGGTACACTGCCTATAAGTGTTGTAGCAAGGTTTAAGTATATCCATTCTATAAATAAATAAATATCTTGTGTAAAATTGTATCGTATTTAATAGTTTTTCCTAGTAAAATTTAATAGTATTTTATACCTCTTAGCGAAAACATCAATTAGTTACCAAGCTATTAGGGAAAAATATGCAAAGTGGTACAACTCAACGTAGAATATGTTTTAGTACTTGTGTCCATTTCGTAAAACAATTATAAAACAGTGCATGTATTCTCAGCCCAAAAATATATATAAAAAGGGAATAATGAAACTCACAATACTGTATTTCGTAGAAATTATGTATATGACGGCACTGAACAAGTGCAGGGTTTGTCTCGGATTCACGAACGTATCAATATTGTGATTCAATATTGCAGAAAAGTACGTAAACGCAACAAAAATTATAAACGTTAGGTTGACCTCACGAGCAATACCCTCGATCAATACCCATAACCTCCATAGCTATAACCCATAATTTCCTTAGCTCTATCCCGTTTGAAAACTTATTTTGAAATCATCTTAATATAACTCCGTCATAGTATTTTATGTATACTAATAATATCTTGAAATAATACAAAGAAAATATATATATGTAATTCGATTGAGAGAGTTTAGAGAAATATATTTTCAAGTTTCTATGAAATAATGAAACCTATTGAATTCTATTTATAATAGATTTTTGAATTATTAAAGTGAATTATTAAAGTATGAATTATTAAAGTGAATTATTAAAGTATGAATTATTAAAGTGAATTATTAAAGTATGAATTATTAAAGTGAATTATTAAAGTGAATTATTAAAGTATGAATTATTAAAGTGAATTATTAAAGTATGAATTATTAAAGTATGAATTATTAAATTTAAAGTAAAGTAAAAGTAAAGTAAAGATAAAGTTAAAGTATAGTAAAAGTATAAAACTATGTACGTATAATACGCGTATAAATATATATAATATTAATTTAAATCATTATATATATTTAATAAAATAAAATATAAATATCGTTATCTTTATCATACTGGTTAAGTAATGAGTTGTCAAAAGTGGTTCTAGATATTTATAAAAGATATATACGTTTTAATAATAAAGTTCTTTTTAAACTGAAAACGTTTTTTGTAGTTTTGAAACTAAATCAAATAAATATGATAATTTTGTTTTTCAAAACTAAATATATTTAATAATCATTTTGTTAAAAGGTTAAATTAATGGAAATCGTTATATCATAAAATATTTTAGAAAAGTAGAATTATATATATTCATAATAGGTTTCAAATTTTTAAATTACAGTCTGTTGGTGAAGCATGGGATAAAGTCCAAAGGTTAAATAAACGTATGAAATCATCTTAATGAAAAATGTCGAGTTACTTAACTTGTCGATATCCAACATCTAAGTTATTTACACTCCACGTTCTTATTTTCATATTAAATAAAATGAAAGTTAACATAGTTATCTTATCAAGGTCACGAGGAAAATATTATAAAACATGCCTTGGAAATTAAACAGGAATTTCCACTAACCATTGTCTAGTTCCCGTTAATTGACACATTTGTTCTTACTTATAAATCACTTTACCATTTTCCGAATGTTGTCAAAAAGAATAGATTTCTTAAATCACAGTGGACCTCATAACATAGGCCCGTAATCATATCATAATGTATCTGATAATTTAATCATTTGATATTATCTCTTAATTCTGTCGATAAATATATCGAAACAAATACGTTCATGTAAAGTATCATATATCTAATACTTTGTTAATGTTTTCAGTTAATATTATATATTATATATACATATCTATGTACTCATAATTGTTCATGAATCGTCAAACACGGTCAAAGGGTAATTGATTACATGAATGTAGTTCCAAACTTTTTGAGATTCAACATTACAAATTCTGCTTATCGTGTAGGAAACATATAAAGGTTAAGTTTAAATTTGGTCGGAAATTTCCGGGTCGTCACAGTACCTACCCGTTAAAGAAATTTCGTCCCGAAATTTGATCGAGGTCGTCATGGCTAACTATAAAAATGTTTTTATGACGAATATGAGTTGATAAATAGAGTTTTATCATTATTGAGTAATATAGATAAAACAATTTGATTACGCGAAGAGTATAAGTGAAGCTATCGCAAGAGAGTGAAATGAGTAAACGTATATTTGTTTTAACCGATGACATAGTTATGATTGATTTCCGGAATTCATGGGATTTAAAGAAAATCTTTGCAATAAGATTTGGTTCTTCGGCGATTAAGGAAATCATGATCTTCTTTGATTAAATGCGATAATCTGTCTCGATTTCTCTGTCTGATATTTTACTATAAATTCACCCCCTTCGTTTCTTTATTTCCACAGCTCACACCTTCTAGTCTTTCTCCCCAATTCATACTTTAAAGCATTCGTTAATATGCTTCATCTAGTATTGATTCTTGATATACTCTTAACTTTCATATCTGTCATTCTTCTTTTTTATCTACCACCGGAGGAAGTTATTTTCTTCTACCATTACCTTGGGGTTATTGTGTTTTTCATTCTCCCGTGTCTTTATATTGCTATACGCATTGATATACACAGTTTGTAATTTTGGGGTTGTTATCGGGCTTTATATTCTCCATTATATTTCGGAGCTTCATGCTTTCGTTTTCTCTTCCCGGCCTTAAGTCAAGCGGATAATGGTCCAGAATTCGTAGATATGAATTTTTGGATGAACATAGTTAATGTTCCAAGAAGAAAATTGTAATGGCACGATCTTGATTTGGCAAATTACCAGAATATCCGAAAATATAGAGCTATCAAGATGATATGTTCTTAATATGTTTGGAAATTGGGTAGAATGTAAGAGTCGTGTAAATAGTACATGATAACGGTATGCTCTGTGAATCATCACGTTCCATTAGAAACTCAGCATGACTTACTCTAATATAATCACGTTGATCAAGTGTCATTATATTATACTAACTCATGCTTCAGTTCCCAACACTACTTTAAAAACATTCCTATTTTAAATTTGAATTTTTTTTTTCCAGAATTTAGAAACTAACACAGTTTCTTTTTATGTTGTAACGCAGATATTGCGAAGAGATAAAAGATTTCGGATAAGAATAGTTGTGAAAATATCTTCAGGAATATCGAAGATATTTATAATAAAAGATACGATAATATCTTAGAATTCTTAACATAGATGGATGATGAAGAAGATTTGTCTGTGAAGGTTTAGAATAAGAAGTAAGGTGTTTGCTAATGATTTCAGTAGACACTGAATCATTTGGATCCTTTGAAGGCAGGTTTAGTCTTTGTGATTTGTCCACAGCCTCCTTCATGGTCTGCTCAATCCGTTTTCCAGTTTCAAACCTTCTCTTTTTCTCAGCTATACCACCATACTATTCTTTATCATCAAACTTTTGACTGTTAAAGTCGTTTACAGTTTTTGCAGCTTCATCGTCATTTTTCCAATTTCGGAGAACTAGTTCATAGTTTGGGATGTTTTTCAGAAATTTCACATTCGAAGTATGTAAGTCTAGGAGATAGACGTTATATGTATACATATAACTTTTGACGTAAAATTGTCGCGAAATTCAAAATACTGATTGCTAATTCCCAGTAGTTGGTGTGACAATTATTGTTACAGGATGTAGGTGAGTACATGATGGGGTTTTAATGAATAAGTATAGTGGCTTTTCGGAGAGGCTTAAGTCGAAGGTTAATGAAGTTGTTGATAAGTTTACTGCTAATGTGGCGAGATATGAAAGGTTCCTCGGTAACCATGATGAAGGGTTTATTCGTATAAACAAATGAAGGTGATTTACTGGAGCTGTGACAAAACTGTCTATTTTGGAAAGAGATTGAAAAATTATATTTGGTAATAAATATCAAAGGATCTAACACTGATACGTGTTAAACTATAACTTTGGTTTCGAGAGCTTTTCAGGTGCATGACAGTGGGTAATGTGTGGTTGCATCATCATCTCGCATGTCTTTAGGAATTTTGAAGTGTTTGAACACATATTGTAATTGTTAATATACATATGATGTTCTAAGATTTTGAATGATACAAATATTTTTGTGAGTTCCATGAATAGAAATGAGGTTCTAGGATAGTTTTGAAGTCAAAGTATAGTTTTGAAAGATGTAGGAATCTAAGAGTGATGATTTCGGTTATATCTTGAATCGAATTCTGAGATTTCAAAATCAGAATATGTAATTAGATTTTGAATGAGTATGGTTGTTTTGATTTCTATAAAAGAATGTATATTATTGTGAAAGTAGGGAGTATAATGGATGTCTTGCTGAATCAGATTCGAAGAATGTAACATATTAATTTTGAATTTATATATCTCTCGGGTATTACCTACCCGTTAAAAAAATTTCACAATTAATATTTTGTACAAAAGAATTTTATTACAGTCTTTATGGAAATATATATGTGTATATTTCTTCAGATGTAATATAGATTTAATGAGTTAATATTAAATTAAACTCATTTGATTTATGGTTAAGGCTAGGATAGATAATTTCTAAACTTTAGAAATTACATAATCGCCGTAGAATGTTTCCCCAATAAAGTTATAAATCAATACTTCATCGTTGTGGTATTCCTTGGTATCTACATGGCATATGACGTCGATGCTCGTGGGACAGATTATGAAGTTGAGGTTTGCGATGCGGTTGTTGTTGGTGATGGTAATGGTACTGTTGATGTTGTTGATGGTGGTACTGGTTATGCTGCTGGTGCTGCTGCTGGTGTTTGTAACCTTTGCACCATATTTTCCAAAGCCACTACCCGAGCGCAAAGCTCGTTGACTTCTTCTATTACACCGGGGTGATTGTCGGTTCGGACGGGTGGATAAATAAGATCTAGAATTTGGTGTAGTATATAATCATGACGAGATACTCTGAAAATGAGAGAGAAAATGGTGTTTCGGACAGGTTCGCCGGTAAGTACTTCAGGTTCATTGCCAAGAGGGCAATGTGGTGGATGAAAGGGATCACCTTCTTCTTATCTTAAATGGTTAAGTAGATTACGAACCCATCCCCAATTCATCCAGAATAGATGATGGTTAATTGGTTGATCCATTCCGGTCACGCTGCTTTCGGAGCTCATGTGGAAATCCATATCGGCATAGCTGTCGGAATCCGAAGAACTCGAACTGGTTGAGGGATCCATCTTGTATGATCAGGGAAAGAATTTTTTGTATGAAATAGATTGTAGAATTTAGATTTGGTATTCTTCAATACGTAATTTACATATGTATATATAATACCAAAATCCCATAAATTACGGAGGAATCTTTGAAAGATGTCAGTCAAAGTTCACAGTAACAGATATGCTAAGATAAGAATTCGTCTATACACTATTTTGCAATAAATGTAGGAAAACGCGTCTAGACTTAAGAATGATAAGTAGGTAATTTCCTAAGGATGGTAAGTAGATGATTTCTGACTAAAAATGATAAGCAAAACTTTTGACATGCAGACACGGTCGAAGTCCAGACACACTAATGCATCTTAACAACTATCAGTTAGACACACTAATGCAAGACCTGGTTCGCTAAGACCACCGCTCTTATACCAACTGAAAGAACCCGTTCATATACATTATAAACTATTCACAATAGTTGATTACATCGCGAGGTATTTGACCTCTATATGATACGTTTTACAAACATTGCATTCGTTTTTAAAAGACAAACTTTCTTTACATCAAAAATTGACGGCGTGCATACCATTTCATATTACATCCAACTATAATTGACTTAATATTAATCTTGATGAACTCAACGACTCGAATGCAACGTCTTTCAAAGTATGTCATGAATGACTCCAGGTAATATCCTTAAAATGAGCTAATGCACAGCGGAAGATTTCTTTAATACCTGAGAATAAACATGCTTTAAAGTATCAACCAAAAGGTTGGTGAGTTCATTAGTTTATCATAATCAATCATTTCCGTAATAGTAATAAACCACAAGATTTCAGTTTCCATAAATATCCGTACACTCGCAAGTGTATAAAAGTATTCTATAAGTTGTTGAGCGCTTCGGTAACCATACTTAACAATTAATGTGGCATATTCCCTTTATTATGAAATCTCCCTACACTGTACCAAGTGTAGTAAAAACGAAGTACTATGCAACCGTTTACGATACTAGAGCGACTAGCTCGATTGGGGTTGTCAAACCCGATAGATCTATCAATAGGATTCACGCTTACATGCTCTTACAACATGTAAATATTAGTTACCAAGCTATTAGGGAAAAATATGCAAAGTGGTACAACTCAACGTAGAATATGTTTTTAGTACTTGTGTCCATTTCGTAAAACAATTATAAAACAGTGCATGTATTCTCAGCCCAAAAATATATATAAAAAGGGAGTAATGAAACTCACAATACTGTATTTCGTAGAAATTATGTATATGACGGCACTGAACAAGTACAGGGTTTGTCTCGGATTCACGAATGTATCAATATTGTGATTCAATATTGCAGGAAAGTACGTAGACGCAACGAAAATGATAAACGTTAGGTTGACCTCACGAGCAATACCCTCGATCAATACCCATAACCTCCATAGCTATAACCCATAATTTCCTTAGCTCTATCCCGTTTGAAAACTTATTTTGAAATCATCTTAATATAACTCCGTCGTAGTATTTTATGTATACTAATAATATCTTGAAATAATACAAAGAAAATATATATATGTAATTCGATTGAGAGAGTTTAGAGAAATATATTTTCAAGTTTCTATGAAATAATGAAACCTATTGAATTCTATTTATAATAGATTTTTGAATTATTAAAGTGAATTATTAAAGTATGAATTATTAAAGTGAATTATTAAAGTATGAATTATTAAAGTGAATTATTAAAGTATGAATTATTAAAGTGAATTATTAAAGTGAATTATTAAAGTATGAATTATTAAACTATGAATTATTAAAGTGAATTATTAAAGTATGAATTATTAAATTTAAAGTAAAGTAAAAGTAAAGTAAAGGTAAAGTTAAAGTATAGTAAAAGTATAAAACTATGTACGTATAATACGCGTATAAATATATATAATATTAATTTAAATCATTATATATATTTAATAAAATAAAATATAAATATCATTATCTTTATCATACTGGTTAAGTAATGAGTTGTCAAAAGTGGTTCTAGATATTTATAAAAGATATATACGTTTTAATAATAAAGTTCTTTTTAAACTGAAAACGTTTTTTGTACTTTTGAAACTAAATCAAATAAATATGATAATTTTGTTTTCCAAAACTAAATATATTTAAGAATCATTTTGTTAAAAGGTTAAAATAATGGAAATCGTTATATCATAAAACATTTTAGAAAAGTAGAATTATATATATTCATAATAGGTTTCAAGTTTTTAAATTACAGTCTGTTGGTGAAGCATGGGATAAAGTCCAAAGGTTAAATAAACGTATGAAATCATCTTAATGAAAAATGTCGAGTTACTTAACTTGTCGATATCCAACATCTAAGTTATTTACACTCCACGTTCTTATTTTCATATTAAATAAAATGAAAGTTAACATAGTTATCTTATCAAGGTCATGAGGAAAATATTATAAAACATGCCTTGGAAATTAAACAGGAATTTCCACTAACCCTTGTCTAGTTCCCGTTAATTGACACATTTGTTCTTACTTATAAATCACTTTACCATTTTCCGAATGTTGTCAAAAAGAATAGATTTCTTAAATCACAGTGGACCTCATAACATAGGCCCGTAATCATATCATATTGTATCTAATAATTCAATCATTTGATATTATCTCTTAATTATGTCGATAAATATATCGAAACAAATACGTTCACGTAAAGTATCATATATCTAATACTTTGTTAATGTTTTCAGTTAATATTATATATTATATATACATATCTATGTACTCATAATTGTTCGTGAATCGTCGAACACGGTCAAAGGGTAATTGATTACATGAATGAAGTTCCAAACTTTTTGAGATTCAACATTACAAATTCTGCTTATCGTGTCGGAAACATATAAAGGTTAAGTTTAAATTTGGTCGGAAATTTCCGGGTCGTCACAACCAGCAGTATAACCAACACCACCAGTACCAGCAATACCGCCAACATCACCAAAACAGCAAGCACTGAAAGCACCAGCAGCATCACAAGCTCCACAAACTCCAAAACTACTGAAGACAGCAACACCATAGATATCAAGGAATATTAGTAATAATGAGTTAAGATGTATTGACTCATTCTTCCTGAAGAATTATATATGTATACTTTATATATATATATATATATATATATATATATATATATATATATATATATATATATATATATATATATATATATATATATATATATATATATGGTTTAAAATAATAATAAATCTTTTCGTACTAAGCTATTACGTGTGAATCTTAACTAGTATGTACTACTTGGTTAATTCATATCACTAATATGCTATGATGTACATCCTTCGTTAATGACTTAGCAATCGTTAATCACTGCTTCACCACACACACAAAAAAACTCCATTTCATAATAAACCAAGTGTATTATTCAAATACATGTTTGATTTTACACTTCCATTTTCGATGTACTCAAAACTTTCTAGAAAACATTATTTGTGCCTTGCAAATTTCACAAAAATTCCACGAGCACCAACATCATATACCGAGGTATATCAATAATAATGAACGATGAAGTATTGATTCATAACTTCATTAGAGAAATATTCCCCTACGATTATGTAATCTCTCAAGTTTTGAAAATTATTTATTCTCGTTATAACCGTAAATCAAATGAGTTTAATATTATATTAACTTATTAAATCTATATTATATCTGAAAAATACGTATATGAACGTATATCTTCATAAAGGTTGTAATTCTTCTGTACAAACTGTTAATTGTGAAAATATTTTAACGGGTAGGTAAAACCCGAGAAATTTTTATATATCACATTAATATGTTACATTGTACATTCTTCAATTCTGATTCAACAATCAAATTCAAAATCCTTGAAAACACCTTAGAACCATAACCAACGATTCAGATTCGTTAACCTTGATAATGCTGACGAAGCAGCAAAAGCTATAGATGGTCTTAATGGCCAAAAGCTTGATAATAAAGAATTGTGTATTGGAAAAGCTCAAAAGAAAATCTAGTATTGAAAGACGGATTGAGCAAAATATAAAGGAAACTGTGGACAAATCACAAGGATTAAAGCTATACCCAAAGAATCTAGATGATTCGATTTCTGAAGGAAATCACAGAAGATCTTCTCACTTATCTTAAATCCTTACAGGAGAATTTCTTCATTATCCTTCGATTTTAGAAATTCTAAGATATCATCGTATCCTTCATTATAAATATCCTCGATATTTCTGAAGATATCTTCATAACGATTCTTATCCGCAACTAATTATCTGATATCTTTATTACATCATAAATGAAACTGTTTTAGTTTCTATATTCTGTAAAATTCAAGTTTAAATTATGAATGATTTGAAGTAGTGTTGGGAATTGAAGCATGAGTTAGTATAATATAATGACGGCAGGCCAACGTGATTATATTACAGTAAGTCATGCTAAATTTTTAATGGAAGATGATGATTTATAGACTTTATAAATCATCATTTGCCATGTTACACAACTCTTACATTCTACTTAACCTCTGAACATATCAAGAACATATATTCTTGATAGTTCTATCCTCAGTAATTCTGATAATTTAACAAATCAAATCATGATATTATGTTCCTTTCTACTTAGAACATTATGTTCATTCAAAACTTCATACCTACGAATTCTGGACCATTATTTGCTTTACAAAAGCATGAAGCTCCAACATATAAGGAAAAATACAAAGCCCGATAACAACACCGAAATTACAAACTGTGTATATCAATGCGTATAGCAATATAAAGACACGGGAGAACTAAAAACACTATAAATCCAAGAGCATAGTAGAAGTAAACTGACTCTTCCAGCGACAGATGAAAAAGGAGAATGATAGATATAAAAGTCAGGACTATATCCAGAACTAGAACTGGATGAAGCATATTGACAAATCTTTTGGAAGTATGAATTGAGAGATAAAGTATAGAAGTGGTGAAGATAATGAAACGGAAGAAGCTAATTTATAGCAAAAATTCCTGACACATCAATCGAGGCAATTTACCGCATTTAATCAAAGAAATCCTAACTTCCTAAATTACCGGAAAATCAAATCTTATAAAGATTATAAAGATTTTCTTTAAATCCCTTGAATTCCGGAAATCAACTTTAACCATGTCAAAAGTTAAGACGAACATTTAATTTCCTCATTTCAATCTTTTACGATAGCTTCGTATACTCTTCCTGTAATCGAATCGTTTCATGCATATTACCCAATGTTGATAAAACTCTATTTTTCAACTTATATTCATCATTCTTGTTGTAAACAATGACGATCTCTATCAAATTTCATGACCGTAATTTTCACGAACTCCTCTCTATTTTATCAACCCTAATATTGTGGCATAAACGCTCAAGGTTTAAGTAAGCTCACTATTATTTATAACACATTTCATGTGTATTGAAATGCTTGTATAATGTCATCATCTCTTTCTGAGAAAACCTAATCAATGACACTCTTGTTAAATCCTTTAGATAACCTCCGCATTAATAATAAAATGCACTTCGTAGAATTTATGGATCGTAAGATTTAAACGCTCAAAACAAAACAATATTCTATTCGTTGAAATTCACGCAAGGCCTCGAGTATACCTAGGAACGTGAAAACCAATAAAACGAAAATATCCTCACCTGTTTACAAACAACGCCGATGGATGGCAACAACTAAATTTCGGGACGAAATTTCTATTAACAGGGGGATACTGTGATAACCCGGAAATTTCCGATAAAATTTAAACAAAACCTTTATATGATTTCATTTAACTACAAACAAATATTCGTAAATGATAATGCATTAGTATTAATTTATTATATTAATAATAATATTATTATTATTATTATTATTAATACAATGATTAACAATATTATCATTAATTATTATTGTTTGCAATTATCATTATCAATATTGTTATTATTATTAATAGTATTATTAACATGTTATAATGATTATTATCATTATTATTATTAATAATAATTAAAATTATCATTTTTATTATTAATATTTTCATATTAATATTATTATCATTATTTTTATAATTATCATTATCATTATTATTATTATCTTTATCTATTATTATTATTATTATTATTATTATTATTATTATTATTATTATTATTATTATTATTATTATTATTGTTAATGATATTATTATTAATATTATTATAAAATATCATTATTCTTGCTATTCACATTTTTATTATTATTTTTATTAATAATATTAAAATTATTATTATTATTATTAATATAATTATTATTATTATTATTAGTATTATATTTATTAATATATTTATATATAAAAAATAATGTGGCAGACATATACCAAATCGTTCCAGTTCTTTTCCTATTTTTTTATTTGTCCTCTGGATTGAAATACACAATTGAATCCACCTTCATTACAAACAAATTAGGTTTTAGGTCATTACATGCTTTTAATTTTTTTATCTGATTATGATTAGATTTTATAATTTTTTATTTCTCTACTGTGATCTATGTCGACACCACATCAATTATAATCGAACATCTAAGTGTAAACTAGTCATTCTCCATTATCATTATCAGCAACTTGAGTTTCCTTAAATTTAAAAACCAGAAAAAAAATATAAAAGGCCGAGACCTCTGTTCTTGAACTCAAAACACAAGAAAATCAAATTTGTAATCCATTTCAAATCCTTTAAATGTAGAGTTGTTAGGAATCCTCTAAACGATCTTTCTCTAAAATTTGAAGTTCCAATTTGTTGTATTAATCACGAATTTTTGAGTCAAAGTTTCAAAAGTTAAAAGTCAACAATTGTTCTTTGATTAAATTCGAGTTCTCTGTTGTAATTCAAGTCCAATTGATGATTGAGATAGTTTCTATGAGTGAATTACAAAGTATTTCGTGTTATGATCTTAGTCTAAAACGATCTCATAAATCAAAATCAATAAAATTAGTATTCGACTTAAAACAGAAAGGCAGAAAGGGAGGAGTGGTTAAGGGTGTTAACGGGTGAGCGAGAGGTCTCGGGTTCGAGCCCGGTTCGTGGCATTTTTTTAAAAAAGCTTATTAGAGGTAGTTTTTTATATTATTATTATTATTATTATTATTATTATTATTATTATTATTATTATTATTATTATTATTATTATTATTATTATTATTATTGTTATTATTAATTGTCATTATTAATTATTATTATCATTAACATAATTTATGATATTATCATTATTATTATTAGTATTATCTAATAGTATTATTATTAGTAGTATTATTATTATTGGATTATTATTAATTTTATCATTTTAAATATTATTATCATTATTAAGATTATAGTTATTACAATTATTATTACTAATAAAAGTATTAGTTACCACTTTAGTATTATTATTATTATTATTATTATTATTATTATTATGAAAACAAAACAACTTATTATTATTTTCATAAATATTAATATTATTATCATTTCCTAAATATTAAGATTATTATTATTATCATAAATACTATTATTAATATTATCACTAGTATTATTAGTATGATTATTACTCTTGTTATTATTAAAAAGTATTATCATTATTATTATTATCACTAGTATTATCATTAGTACTATTATTATCATTTTTAATATAAGTATTATTAGTATTGTTATTATTATTAACATTTTTATTACCAGTATCATTATTGTTATTATAAGAACTATATTATTATTATTTTTAACATTATTATGATTATTACCATTATTACTACAAATAAAGTGACTAAGGTTACTATCAAAATTATTATTTTCAATATCATTATTAAATCTAATTATTAGTATTATTATCATTACTTTAGTATTATTATAATTACTATTTTAACAAACAAATGATATATATATATATATATATATATATATATATATATATTTATATATATTTTTATATATTTATATATATATATATTTACACATAACATAATAAAATTTATATTTTTATCTATTTAGAGTATATAAAATAAATATAAGAAACTTACATGTTGTTAATATAAAAATGACATAACTAATAAATATATATATATATATATATATATATATATATATATATAAACTTATTCAATTACAAGTATATGTGTTAATATATATACTTGATATAGGTTCGTGAATCCGAGGTCAACCCTACACTTGTTCAGTGCCGTCATATGCATATTTACTAGAAACTATCGTATCGTATCGTGAGTTTCATTTGCTCCCCTTTTATCTATATTTTTGGGTTGAGAATACATGTACTATTTTTATAACTGATAGACACAAGTACAAACTATTATGCGACTAACATGAGTACTTTTATTGTGTTCATTTGAAACATGCAAAACCCTGCTTTGTAATATCATTAATTGCTAGATAATGAAGAGGTAAACGGAATTATTATAAATAGCGCTATTGGGAGTAATGTCTCGCACTGTTGACCTCAGGTCAATTGGTGGTATAATAATGATCTCGACAATTACATATACATTGTCTCAGGGTAAAATTGTTTAGTTTTGATATTATACGCTCATGGCATACTTTTGATATACATGATATATCGTCTTTTATTAAATCTTGTGATCTATTACTGAAATCATTATTTATGACAAACCTATGAAATCACTCAACCTCGTGTTGACTTTTTAAAGCATGTTTATTTTCAGGTACTTAAATATTGCTTCCGCTGTATATCTGCTGCTTTGATGATGATTTCTTGCCATGCTTGGAGTCTTCATGCATTACTTACTAATTCATCTAAAAACATTTAATGCTTTAAATACAACGTAATCTATTTATCTTCCTCTGCAAAACTCAATAAAAGGTCTCATATAGAGTCATTCTCGTTTATACAACTGTGATTTGATATAATTAGTCACAAATACCCCAGGCCCTATTTGGGGGTGTGACACTAGGTCAACTAGTCAACCCACCATCTCATCCACTCATTCACTTCTTCTCCTACTTCCCTCTTTTTCTCTCTAATCACCAAGAACACACTTTTATCATCTTCAAAGATTCATCATCTATTTCAATTCAAGCAAGCAAACATCAAAACAAATTGTACTTTTGTGATCCTTACATCATCATCTTCATTTTGGTACCAATTTCACTACTTGGGGTAAGGTTTCTAAAAACTCTAGATTTCTCTAAATTCGTTTTATAGACTTGAAATGGTGTTAATTAGTGTCTATGGCTCAAGTCTAACATGAATATGTGATTTGTTTGCTCGATTTGTTGTTTTGGCGTAACTTGCATGAACACTTGAAATGGGTTAGTTTAATCTTTGATTTTGGATGATTAAATGTTGTTTAAATGTTAAAGTTCACGTATTAAATGTTTTACTAGCATCATTAACTTCGTTTTGGTATGTAGGTTGATTTAGAAAAGCCTCATTTACAAAATGGTTGAATTCATGATTCTTGGTTAGGGTTTGATGAACTTTAAAATAAATTTTTGATGCATTTAATGCCATGAAATGTTGTTAGTAAGTGTTTAGTTGTATTGTATGTTTAATTACCTTCGAAACGGCGTATCATATGTGTAAATTGGATTCCCGAATCATGAAATTCATTTTATGAACTTGAAACTTTGATAATGAACTTTTAATGATCATTCAATGAGGATTTTGATTGTTTTAAATGCTAGAATTTATTGATGATATGTGTTTAGTTGTATTCGTCGTTAAATTACCTTTCCAATGATGTATGGTATGCGATTTAAGTGTTTACGGTTCATTAGTTATGCTTAAATGAAGTTTAGTTCGAGACTTGTCAAATTTCAGCATTTCCACTAGAGTCAGGTAGTGATGCAGCGCATCACTATTGGATGCAGCGCATCAGTGGACTGATGCAGCGCATCACTAAGGGATGCGGCGCATCAGAAGCAGGCTGTCCAAAATGGCCATTTTTCGTTTAATTCCAACTATGCTACGCACCTCCGATTAACCTGAAACTTGGCCAACATACTTATATATGCTTATCTTTCATAGAAAAATTATCGGATACCCGACCCGACCTGTTGACTTTGACTTTAACCAAGTTTGACTTTTAGTCAAACTTCCAAACACTTATGCAATCGTTCTAATCATCTTTTATACTTGATTCTTGCATGAAACTTGACAACGTGATTCACATGCTATATTAATCGAGTCGTAACGAGCCATAGGACTAACTGAACACATTTCGCCCGACCTTGTGTCGTAACCGGTTAATTGATACAACTTACTTGTTTAGGTCAAGACTAAGCAACTTTCATGCACACGTTTACTTTGTGAAGTACATTTATACTCGTGCACCCGAGGTGAGATCATAGTCCCATCTTTTCAACAACTTTTATACTTTTAAATCATGGGATGAGAAACATATACGTATCATACTTTTATACTTTGAACACAAGTACGAAAATAAACATTCCACGTACGAGTTAGAACAAAAATCTTCAATTCAATTATCATTAGTTACACTTGTAGGGTGTAAGCGAGTAATTATGTTGTGTGGCCATACGGGTTTGACGAACCCTCATTCGGACGGTTCGCTACCGTTAGCGGATGAAATATAATTTTATCGTCTATAGTGTAGGTTATAACACTATGGATTCAGAGGTACTTATTCAGTTAAGTTTTGATAATTGGGTGCTCGTGATACAAACAACAACTTTTGGAATGCAAACGATTTAGATAATCAACTTTATACTTGCTTGTGGTTAAAAACAATGCTTTACAAATACACTTATGATTTCACCAACGTTTTTCGTTGACAGTTTTCTATATGTTTCTCAGGTTCACACTTGGCTACTTGATACATGCTTTCGCACACTTTGATTACTTGCTTGGGGTTAAGCATACATGCATACGCTAGAGATAGCACCTTTGGATTCAAACTTAATTCTTACATGCATACGCTATTGATGGCATTCGTGATTTTCAACTTATATTATGTCGCAAGTTATTTCATTTATACTTCACAACTTTTGTAAACTTAAACTTGTTGTCGAACCGTTTGGTAACTTAAAACTTTGCAAGTCATGCACGTTTAAAATGAATGCAACATAATTTTGGTCAAACGCGTCTCATTTAGGGACTATGACCACGTAACGGGATCTAAGTTAATGGCGCCGTCAATGACGATTTTGTCGGGTCGTTACAGGAGCTTACCTTGAGAATTAGTCATATGCGAGGTGGCACCTGTGTCCATGTACCAGTTATTATCCGGCGGGTTCAAACTCATCGTGTACATGGCGGATTCAATGTCAGTAGCTGTTGGAGATGCTGGTGGGCCATAAGAAAAATTCGCTGACTGAGGCCGAGGGCCCAAAATTCCAGCTTGTGGGTTAGTATTCGACTGAGGTCTGGCCCAAGGGGTGGACGGGTGAGGGCAAGGAGGTGGAAGCTATTGTGGGCCAGCCCACTGAGATTGAGTTCAGTTAGCATTTGGGAAATACCCACCATAATTATTTGAGGACCCATTAAAGTAATATCCTGTAGATCACCCTCTTCCTCAATTATTTCCCCGTCCCCTTTTTGACCCTCGAAAATTTCAACCCATGCTACGGTAGTAAGTCGATTGCCCAGAACCACCGGAATTCCTAGGTGCCAGAGAAGAAGACGGCGGAGTAACGGTGGTCATGAGAGCAGAGTCGGCGATTGGAGGCTGAGATTGAGTCGATTGATGAGCCTTTCGTTGTTCTTCGAGTACAAGAGCTGATCGAGCATCATAAAAGGACGGCAATGGCTTGGTATAGGCGAGATGAGAAGCAAGCATCTGATAACTTTCGTTGAGACCGGTTATCAATTGCAAAACGACCCGATCTTCTTCGATGGTCGGACCAACGTTAGCTAATTGGTCGGATAAGTTTTTCAATTCCTGGCAGTAAGCCAACACATTTAGGAAGGTATCCAATTTAGTATTCGTGAATTTATGATTCAATTGAACTACTCGTGCGTTTTTGTTATCTTGAAATACAAGCTTGATTCGATCCCAAGCTTGTGCTGCTGTTGTTCCTGGTTTGAGAACAGTGGTACGAAGATTGGGAGAGATAGTGCCATATATCCATTGAAGGACAATGGCGTCAAGTCGATCCCAGGTTTCTTGATTTGGTGTTGTTTGTGCACCAGGAGGTGTTGCAGGGTCGGTAACAGAAGAAGAAGCATCAGTGGGTGTTTTAGGGATTATATGCTCGATAACAGAAAAAGCTCTGCAGTGTATCTGAAATAGCTCAGACCAAGACACATATTCACTTGTGTCAATGTCAAGAATGATAGGAACAAAATTTTTGATGTTATTAACAGTGATGGCAGGGTGAAATTTGTTAGAATCTTTCATTGTGAGAAGAGGGATAGCAGGCAGAAACGAAGCAGAGGTGGGAAGGTAGTTAGGATCGTAGGTATGATACCATGAAAGAATATGTCTCGTGATTTATTCTGTATGATCAAATGGCTTTATATAGCCGAGTACATGTCACAATACAACTGGAAAATCCTCTATTCTAGGTACTAATCTCTATCAATCTTTATCCTAAAATACATATGATTGACTTGCTAAATATATGCTAAAGTTTGTTACACAATATCACAAAATATCTTATGCAAATATACAATGATGTTATACGGTCTATTACTAAACAAAATGTAAGGTGTGACTCTCATGTGTCATGTTGACCAAAACCATTTAGTTGTGTATGTAAGTTCATGATTAACGATTTGTCTTTTGCCTGTAAATATAGTAAAATCTAAGGATAGAATAATTAGATTGTTTAACATCATCACAACTAGGACAAAGGCAGCAGTAGCAGCAACAACAATAAGCTGGACCTACTTATGGTCTTCAAAAGCCCACTGGGGTACGTTGTGATTGAGATGTGCCAGCAATGCTACAAATTTTGTTGGATTAGTGAAGGATATCAAAACAACAAGAAAAAGTGTGTTTTAGTGTTAAGGTGCGTCATGGCTCAACACATGGATGAGGTTCGAAAGTTGTAAAAAGGTTATTCTGAAATCATGCCTTAAGCCACGGCACCACTCCTCAAGCCACGACGCGGCTTAAGCCTATCCGTGAGCCTGACGAGGAAAAACGTGTTTTCTTGCTCTTTAAGTCGTTTCTTTGTTATTTTATGCCTATTTAAGGACCCTTATGTAACCCTAAAGTGTACCTACGAAAATTATAATAAAATCCTCTTTGTTTGACCGTGGAGTAAACTAATTCGTTAGAATTAAATGATTGGACATAACCACGTTAATTCCTTGTTCTTTACGTTTCTTGTTCTTATCTTTATTTCTGTTGGTGATTATTTGTTTGTTGCACAGTGGGTTGATAACTAGGGTTATCAAGTTCTTGTTATGGCTCACCTAGAATTCTTAACAAATTTATAAGGATCATACTCTTTCATATGCCCGGATAAGATCTTGTAAGCCTGGTAACTAGTCATGTTGATGAACATGGCATCGACGTCTTCCATCATCACGTCCACGAGGCTTCTTATCTCATAGTTGAAAGCAGCCTCAAATGAAAACAGAAGATTGTGAAGCAAATTAATTTAAAAATAATAAATAGAAAATAATACAATAGAAAATAAAACGGGTAATGTTCCGTGTTCAGGCATGTGTTTATCAATTAATTAACGTCAAATTATTAATTAACTAATTAAAGATCAGCGATTTCGCGAGTTTTATGAAATGATAATATTTTAAGACAAACTTCAACCATGATAAAACAATAAACAATCAAATATTCAAAAAATTCAAAAGTGTAAAAAGATAAATAGAAAAACCATCAAATTCGTAAGTTTTGTAAGAAATTTTATTATAATGGAGTAACACATTCAAGAGATAGTATTGTATGAAATATGAAGTTGCTCATTAATTAAAATCACAATAGACCGATAACTAAGACAATAGACGCTACATACTACACGGAAAATATTAAGCTTCAATTTTTGTTATTCTAACTCACCATAGTAGTGTGCTTTACATATGCTGTGTTTAATTTTTCACTTTTCCAACTCTAAATTGTGTGTGTGAATATAGTTGTTACATGAAACATAGCTAAAGTTTAAATAAAATAGGGTAAACCACCAGTCCATATATGTACTTTGTTACATTCTCAAAAATTCAAAATAATAAACACAATAAAAAGATCATGATTTTGCTTAAATAGTTTAGTACTAATGCAAATTACTAAGCACTCTTTTCATAACTTTTTTGACATTAAAACTAAAACAATTTTATCTTTGCTTTCAGTCCTAGCCCGTCATAATAGTTTATATGTGAAAACCCGTGGCCGTAAATAATAAAGTAGTCATGTTGACCGCCTGAAATTATTTCATAACAAACCTAGTGGTTCGATCCCATTTGTCTCATAAATATCCACTGTGACCTAAAACTTAAACAATCCACCCGTGTTAAAAAGTACTCATCCACCTCATTCTTATTAACACGAACGGTCATGGGTTGGCTTACCTACTTGAGAACATTACACCTCCTTCATTTTCATTCTTACCCTCACCCACTCAAAACGTTTAATATGCGACATAACGCTTTGTCTTGGTCCGTTTTCTATTGCCACCTGTCCCTACAATCCAAATTAATTCAACCAAGCGAAATATGTCAAGTAATCCCTCTGATTCAAACCTTGTTTTCAAATACAATGCTTCATATATGAAAACATATCATAATTTTGCATAAACATAATATCAAACAATAGAACCATTTTATCATTTATTTATAAAACTTAGTTCACAGAGGGTATGAACAAAGATACTTGAATATAAATATTACACTGTTTCTTGGCTAAAATAATCCTAAATATACTTTGTTTTTGGAGGGAACAACTTCAATGCCTTTAATGTATCAACCCGTCAATGATACCTTCAAACTCATATAGTCCTAAAAAAAACTAAACCACTCAATTAGTATTTTGTCTCATTTTATAATATTACAACAGTTCTCTAAAAAAAATGTCTTGCAAACAATAGATTATATAGGAATTTTTTTACGTATGTCTACTTCTATATCAAACTTATCTCAACAATCTCTCATTATTATTTTTTTTTTAACGGCCAAAATAATATATAACCAAACAACGTTCCTCAGCAAGACGCTAAAGGAAAAATTACAAAGGAAAAGACAACCATGTGTTCCAATTAGAAACAACATGGCCTCTATTCTTAAGCCAACGAAAAGAAAATAATCTAGTAACATCAAAAAGACTATTTCTACTAATATGCTCATTAAAAACAATACCGTTTCTAAATCTCCAAATGACCCATAAAAGAGTAGCCGTAACCGCGACGATCTTATGTTTAGAACTTGAAGTCGAACTCAAGCTCTCGATCCAACTAACTACTTCGACCCACGAATAGAAAAAGGGCATATTACAGTCCAACCAAACTCGAACTTTATGCCATAACTCCGAAGCTAAGCTGCAGCCGAAGAACAAATGAGACCTCATCTCTATACCATTATTGCAAACGGGACAGACGATCGAGTTTAATTCGAGACCTTTCGCGGATAGATTCCAACGTAGAGGTAAAGAGTCAATACGAAATCGCCATAAGAAAATGTTAACCTTTCGAGGTATGAACTTGTACCAAACTGTCGGGATGTTTGTGGAAGAAAGCAAAACCAAATCCATGGCCTTTCTCGCAATATTAACTGAAAAAAGGCCATCCGAACTGATGTCGAAACGCCACGAATCATCTCGGTCAGAAAGAGAAACGTTTTGAATTTCGTTCCGTAGACCATCTAGCCGAGATGAGTTACGACTGCCAATGTTCTCTCTAGCCCAAACCCATTGCCACGACCCATTAACCAACTTATTAGCAACAACATCATTCTGGTTCGTATCGAGATGAAATAACCTATTATAACGTGTAGCGAGACTCGTGCTCCCGGTCCATAAATCGTGCCAGAATCAGTGAGCATAACATAGATATATGAGGCCCAATAATGAAGAGATGGTCAAAGTGACAAAGTGTTTATTACTGTTAACATCAACAACTCAGTTAAAATCAAAACTTACCACTAAACATAGCACACAATAATGATAAAGATAATAGAGATGATGATAGAGATCATACTGAGAAACAGAAGAATTCCGTACGGGTACAACTTTTATTTGAACGAAGTGAAAAAAAAAAAATGCGATCTTTGTTGTCTAATAGAACAAAGACTAATACCTTAATTGAGTCGGTCAAGATCAAATCTATCAGTTCATTAGTATTTAGAAATTCAAATCAGTATGTTATAATATAAAAACTAAGGTGTACAATATGGAAAACGTAATACGGAGTATCACATATCACATATATCAATAAGCTGAACTTACTTCAACTAAATGCCTAAGATGCCTTAACGCAATAAGAAGTGACATTCTGCACTTTTAAAGCTGATCTCACTGTTACTATAAGACCGCTTGTAGCGGTGCACCACCAACAGCGTGGCAACCTAGGTGGCAAAGAAGCAATGCCGCTTTCATCCGTTTTGAGGCATTGGTCTGGGGCAGTTTGAGGACATTGGTTGGAATCCAACCCCACAAGCAACGGGTGTTGCTTTATTTTTTTAATTCATTATTTTTTTTAAAAATATTATTTTTTATTCCTTTTTAATACTTAACTCAATTATATTTTAACACATCATCACAATACTCTTAACTCACACTAAAAATCCACACTACCACTACTCCACACAAAAAACTCACACGTCATAATCATCAAAAAATTACAAAAATCAACACACACTACCAACCCACGCCCCCAACCACTACAAATAATCTAACAATCCTACCATAAAACATAACACTCTCAACCACGGTATCCCACAAGATATACCAGGAAAAATCAAAAATAAATTTATTTAGCAAGTATAAAAGGGAGTGGTTTACCATATAATGACGATGAAAAGACGATGAAAAGAGACGTGTTTCCAACATTTGGTGGCTTAACTCAACCATGCAATATCCCTATCCTTCCACCCACTTGGTAAAATTCTCAGCTCTGACAGAACCTAAGCTCAAGAAAGGCCTTTCAAGATAGCCTTCAGCATCACTCACTTGAAAATCTTTATTAAAAAACGATTTGATCAGCAAATACCCAATTTAGCCTCAACTTGAAAATTAATACGGATATTGCAGACCATTAACTTTCCGTATACATATCTCAAACTTAACTTTTGATACCAATCTAAAATTTTAAAAATTAAAGACTAAATCGGGTTTAGAGACATATCTACCTTCACGAGCTCGAAATGGTGGTCCCAACTGTTAAGGTGAATTATTATTGATAAATTGATGTCCCGTACAAGAATGCTCATACCAAATATAAATATATGACAACTTAAACCTAATGGGCTAACACTAGAAACTGGGCCCTTATAGAAATGGGCTTACAAAACATAAATATAATGATGATAATAATAATATCCGCTAACATCCCCCGCAGTTGGAGCGGGGGCTGAGCGGACGCTCAAACTGGTCCTGAACTCATCAAAAAGAATAGTAGGAAGGTCTTTGGTGAAGATGTCTGCATACTGATATCGCGACGGAACAAGAAGAACGCGCACATGTCCTTGCGCCACAAGATCCCGCACGAAATGATTATCAATCTCTATGTGTTTCGTGCGTTGGTGCTGAACCGGGTTACCTGACATATATACTGCACTCACATTATCACAATACACAATAGTGGCGGAAAACAAAGGACAATGAAGCTCGCGAAGTAGATTGCGGAGCCAACATGTCTTGGCAAGAGCATTAGCGACCCCGCAGTACTCTGCTTCGGCACTAGAGCGGGATGGCGTCAACTGTCGTTTTGAGGACCATGACAGAAGGTTATTACCCAAAAATACACAATATCCTGAGGTTGAGCGGCGAGTGCTGGGGCAACCAGCCCAGTCAGCATCTGAGTAGGCTGTCAGAGATGTGGTAGATGATGCAAAAATCTGTAATCCGAGATCAAGTGTACCCTGAATATACCGGAGAATCCGCTTAAGTGCGAAAAAATGTTGCTCTCGTGGTTCATGCATGAATAAGCATATCTGCTGTACAGCGTAAGCAATGTCTGGTCTCGTGAAAGTGAGGTACTGAAGAGCCCCAGCGAGGCTGCGATACAATGTCAGATTAGCAACAGGTGGACCTGACGTACTAAGCTTGGAGTTGGTTTCGACCGGGGTTCTGCTTGGTGACACCCCGTCATATCTGCGCGCTCTAGAATCTCGGTAGCATACTTCTTCTGAGAAAGAAACATCCCCGAAGAGGTACGGGTAACTGAAATACCCAAGAAATAATTCATCGGACCAAGATCGGTCATGGAGAACTCCCGGTGTAGAGGCACAATAACCCGCTGAAGAAACTCTGTCGATGAGGCAGTCAGAATAATATCGTCCACATATAATAAGAGATATGCAGTATCGGTACCATGTCGATAAATAAATAAGGAAGTGTCGCATCGACTTTGCTGAAAACCGACACTCTGAGCATGGCCCGCGAATCACTGGTACCATGCGCGTGGAGCCTGCTTCAATCCATAAAGGGATTTCTACAGGAGACACACATGATCTGGTCGTGAAGGGTCACGAAAACCTGGTGGCTGATGCATATAGACAGTTTCAGAAAGATGACCGTGGAGGAAAGCATTCTTGACATCTAGCTGATGAACGGGCCAGTGTCGAGAAATGGAAAGGCTGAGAACAGTCCGAATGGTGGCCGGTTTAACATCTGGGCTAAACGTCTCATCACAATCAATACCAACCTGCTGGTTGCGACCACTAGCAACTAGTCGAGCCTTATACCTACTCAAAGTCCCATCAGCGTTAAACTTGTGCTTAAACAACCACATGGAGCGAACTATGTTCGTGTCTGAAGGGCGGGGCACAAGAGTCCAAGTATTATTTTTAATTAAAGCATTATACTCTTGGGTCATAGCGTGTTTCCAGTTAGGGTCTTTAAACGCGTGAGAGTAAGAGGTAGGAATGGAAGAGGTGGTGGACACATGTAGATTTAAACGTTGTACGGGTTTAGTGGTGCCAAGGTGGTGACGGGTAACCATAGGATGAGTGGAGGAAGTGTTAGTATTGGTTAGATTTGGTGGATTTGTTAGGATATGAGGTGGTTGCGGTGGTGGTAAGGGAGGTGTGGCATTTTCAGGTGAGGGTGGTGTTGTGTGATCGGAAGTGGGTAGTGATGAGGAATGGTATTTTCAGCGAAGCTACGAGAGAAGGAGTTAGGTGGTGGATCTAGGAAATCATAGGAAGTATTAGTGGTGGTAGAAGCAGGCGAGGGTGGGGAAGAACCGTATGGAAACGAATTTTCATGGAAGGTAACGTGGCGTGATAATATGACTTTGTTGGAGGAGAGATCAAGGCATCGATAGCCTCGATGATTGGATGGGTATCCGAGGAAGATGCATGGTGTAGAGCGGGGAGCGAGTTTGTTGGTTGTATTTAGATAAGGGTAACAGAGGCAACCGAAGACACGTAGTGTGAAATAGTTAGGTGGATTTTTGTAGAGTCGTGTGTGAGGAATATCGTAGTTAATGGCGAAAGATGGAAGGAGATTTAGAAGGTAGGCGGCCATGTGTAGTGCCTCTGTCCAGAAAGTTGGAGGTAGGTTTGCTTGAAATAGAAGGGTGCGGATTAGGTTATTTATGGTGCGGATCATTCTTTCAGATTTGCCGTTTTGTTGGGAAGTTTGGGTGCATGATAATCGAAGTTGAATGCCATTTGATTGGAAAAGTTGGTGGAATGGGGTGTTGTCGAATTCCCCCCCCCCCCCTTGATCACATTGAAAATCTTTAATTTCAGTGTTGAATTGTGTTTTAACGAATGCGCGAAATTGTACAAAAATATTGAATACTTCTGATTTATTGCGTAAGGGAAATACCCATAAATAATGTGAATAATGATCTAAGAAAAGAACATAGTATTTAAAACCACTAAGACTTAAAACTGAAGAAGTCCATAAATCAGAATGAATGATATCAAATGCAGAAGTAACATGTGAACTAGAACTACTGAACGGAAGCCTCACGTGTTTGCCAAGTTGGCATGCATGGCAAAACTCGGGAGGCTTCATTTTATTACAAGCTATGTAATTATTAGAAACAAGACGACGAAATGATTCAACGCTGGGATGTGCGATACGTTGATGTCATGTAGTGGAGGTAGTGAGGAGGGCATGTTGAATAGGTGTAGGTGACTGAGGTGTGAACGGGTAGAGATCTCCGGTGCTGTCACTTCGGAGGAGCAGGCGATGAGTGAAGTAGTCTTTGACAGAAAAACTAAACTCGTCAAAACAAACCGACACTTTATTATCACGGGCAAAACGACGAACAGAAATAAGATTTTTTACAATGTTAGGTGTTACAAGTACATTAGAAAGGTAAAGTGGTCGGTGGATATTAGGCAACACGCTATGGCAAGTGTTAGTGACGGGAATAGTGTTCCTGTCGCCAACGGCAACCGAAGGGTACATGCGATAATTAAAAATTGTACTCAGATTATTAATGCTAGATGTAAGATGGGTGGAAGCACCTGTGTCCATGTTCCAATCTGCTGCACCACTATGTTGACTGCCCCAGTTAGTAGATTGAGGTGTTGAGGTTTGATTAGTGGGCCGACTGTGCGGTCAGGATTGCATGTAAAATGTATGAGGCTGTCCACTTTGACCCAAGTTGTAAGTTCCAACTCGAAAAGAAAACCCAGATTGGTCAAAGGAATTTGGTCCAGTGTTAAAATAAGTCCGTGATCTATTTTGGGCTATGCCATATCGGGCGAAAAGTTTACGTTGCGCTTTGATTATGTTCAAGAGCTGAGTTGAATTTAAGGAGTTTTGATGATAGGCCATCGAGATTATTTGTTTGGTGAAAGCTTAGTGCTCAGATTGCAAAAAAAAAAATATATTTATGGTTCAAGTTTATGATCACAAAGAAAATTGATAAAAGATGCTTACAATGCTGATGACGTATGCAACCTTGTTGAGAGAAAAAAAAAAATTGAATTAAGTATTTCGATAAAAGAGCCACCGATGCTTTCTGCATATATGATGACATCCACGTGATTTGTCTTCCTAATCTTTACAAACAGCGGGTCCCACAAGTAGAATACATTGAAATATTGAAATATAAAATGGATTAAAAAAAATTTCCACCAATGAATAAGAGATATGATGATGAATTCATTGATACTAGCAGCGGCGGTATGGCGACCATGAATTTTAGGTATTAGGTTAAAGCTCTATACCATGTTAAGGTGAATTATTATTGATAAATTGATGTCCCGAGAATGCTAATACCAAATATAAATAGATGACAACTTAAATCTAATGAGCTAACACTAGTAACTGGGCCCTTATAAAAATGGGCTTACAAAACATAAACATAATGATAATAATAATATCCGCTAACTTTATCAATAATAATTCACCTTAACACCAACTACCCCGTTTCGACGATATATTAGTATATATGCATAACCCAACCCGATTGTGTAGCGGACTCGGTCCATCATTAAGTTAAATTAGGTTTAAGGTTCTATATACTCTATACGTATTGTAATCAATAATATTAACCAGTTTCATCATTCAACATGATATCATAGGCCACACTAAAAAACCTACCTTGAAATTACGCCTGCACGTTTACTTCCTTGTTTTTTTTCCTCTGTCGATAGGTTTTATCCCCAATATGTCGATTGCTGTCACTCTCACCAACCATCTTTTTGTGAAGTTTAAAGAAAGTTATAGCACGGGCTTATAGAATGGGAAACGAGGTCCACTCCCTTTGTCTCTTTTGTGCTTTTTATCGTGAGCAAACAAAAGTAACAAATTAATTAATAGTTTTTTTTTTTTTTTTTTTTTTGGGCTATGCATATATACTAATATATCGTCTAACACATTTATTACTTCAATATTTGATCATAATCGTAAACTCATATCATTAATTAGTGCTGCAGTCTGCAGAATCCAGATTCGTTGATTGATATTCTGCTTGAGCTTCCAGACTACGAACGAGTCAGTATTGCGTTATAGCATGCTTACTAGACATATTTTATGTTTTAGGAACAGTTTAACAAAATCGTTTTACAGGTTGATTGGTTAAATGATGTATTTCGTGATATGTGGCCTTACCTTGATAAGGTGATTCATTTTATGGCTACATATAAGTTATTTTACGCTTGTTATACTGATTTCATTACTGTATAGGCAATATGTGGTATGATTAGAAGCATGTCGAAACCAATATTTGATGAATATATCGGCGTGTATTATATAAGATCCATAGATTTTGAAAACCTTACACTTGGAACTCTTCCACCTTCAATTCAAGGTATGTATAACATATGATCCACATATTAGTTTCGAATGTTTTCTTAAAATCTAATAATTGTAGGCTGTTTTTCTTTATGTTACAGGTATAAAAGTGCATGAACAGAATAAGAACCATCTCGTATGTGATCTTGTGGCTAAATGGGCAGGGAATCCCAATGTGACTCTGGTTCTAAACGTGTTATATCTACCAATTAAAATTCAGGTTAATAGAATTTTTATTCATATGCCATAAGGTTAGTAAGCAACCTTTGTTTTATGCAATTTATCTAATCTAATAGCATTGTTTTTTGTTAGTTGATAGATATACAAATAACTGCAGCAATGAGAGTAACTCTGAAACCGAATGTTGTTGTGTCTTTGCTAGAAAATGTCAGTATAAAGTGTGATTAAGGCCTAAGGATTAGGTTTTGTGGAGCAATGTACTAACACATTGATGAATGTTATGTTTAGCCTGATGTAGATTTCGGTTTAAAAGTAGTGGGGGGTAATCTTATGGCAATTCCCGGACTCTCTCACTTTGTTCAGGTGCGTTTTTTCTGTTTCTTTTACTTGGGGTATGTTTGGTAAAACTAACTGGTAGTTGTGTTAGCTGTTAGCTGGGAGATGTTGGCTTTTTAATGTATTTAGTTGTTTGACAGAGTAGCTGAAACCGTTAAAAATAAGAGTAAAATGACAAATTTAGGAGCTTTTTCTCAAATGCTAGTTTTAGGTGCTTCCAGCTTCTACCTTTTTCCCTCCGTCTAAAAGCTTTAAGCTTTTAACCAAACGAACTTTTTTATTAGAAAAAAAAAGTTTTTTCATAAAAGCTAGAAGCTCCTAAAAAAGCTCCTTACCAAACATACCCTTGGTCGAATCATAAACCTTCTTGGCTAAATTATTGTGATTGTTGTTGAGCGCAGAATTCAATCAAGAAACAAATTGCTAGACTATATCTTTGGCCCCATGCTTTAGAGATACCGGTTCTTGATGCTTCCATGTAAGTTCTTAGTTGGGCTATAGTTAGATTTGCGTTTTAAAAACTGATTATTTATCTCTATTTTTTTTTGAAAGACAATTATTTATCTATTGTGACTTTTTTTTTTGTTGAATCATGATTTGGGGACAGTGGACAGTTTTTGTCACTTAGGAGATCACTTGTGAATAAGCTCGGTTTACTTACGGTGACAGTTATTGGTGCAAAGGGTGTTGAAGGCAAACACCACACTAATCCTTGTGCTTTGGTCATTTTCAAAGGAGAAACGCGTAAAACGAAGGTAAGGTTTTGGTTTTAGCTTTATTAAGTGGGCGGGTTTAGGTAACGGGTCAAAAGAAGTAATCTTTTGGTACTCGTTAAAATGGATCAAGTTGGGTTTGTACCCCTGTAAATAATTGTACTGTATAAATAAGAGGATATGAGAACAAAATTTATTTAGATAAAATGACTTAGGAAGTTTTATGCATTGAAACTAAGCTTTGAGTGACTTCAACCTGTTTGACATGCTATCTTTTAATATTATCCTGTTATTTGATCCATTAGAGATAAGGAATAATAGAAATGGGTCAAAATTGCCACTTATTGATTATGTGTTCTGAAGTATAGTTATTGAAGAAGACTTGGGATCCAACTTGGAATGAGGAATTTCAGTTTATGTTAGATGAAGCTCCATTAGAGGAGATTATTCATATTGAAGTAATAAGCAAAAAGAAGCATAAATTTGGATTTGGGTCATCCAAGGTAATTAAACCATCTTTATCGTCAAACAAAATATTATATATGACACATTTTTTTCGAGTAACACCTAGTAATATATATGCAGGAATCGTTGGTGTAACGACCCCGACAAATCGTCAAGTGACGGCGTCGTCTACATGGGTCCCATCACCTGGTCATAAGTCTTTATGACAACGTTTGACCAAAATATGTCGCCTTCATTTCAAAATAAAGATTGTTTCCAAAGTTTACAAGAATTGTTCAACCAAAAGTTAAGTTACAAGGTTATAAGTACAAATGAAATCTAGACGACACGGTTTAAAGTAAAGTCAAAAGACGCTCCATGAAATGCATGTATACTCGACATCCAATGCAAGTATCAAATAGTAAGCGGAAGCATGTTTCACATATCGTGCAAGCCCTGAGAAAAACATAGAAATCTGTCAACGAAAACGTTGGTGAAATCATAGGTTTAAGTAAGTAAGTGAGTAAAAGTAAGTAAGTCGAACCACAAGGTTTGAAAAGTTGAAATAATAGTAATACATTCTAAAAGTTAATATTCACGAGCACCCAATTATCAAAGCTTAACATTCCATCCATTGTATACCCCATCCATAGTGCTAGAACAAACACTGATTCTCGAAAATATATTTCATCTGTAGACGGTAGCGAACCGTCAAAGATGAGGGTTGTCAACCCATATGGCCATATAACATAAGTTCTCGCTTACACCCGTCAAGTGTAACTAATGATAATCGAATTGAGGATTTTTGTTCTAAACTCGTATGTAGAATGTTTGTTTTCCCGTTCTTGTGTTCACTTAGTTCAAAAGAATCGTTTATGTTTTCTCATCCCAAATATAAGTTCAAAAAGAGTAAAAGTGGGACTATGATCTCACCTTGCGTGCAAGAGTTAATAAAGTACTTCAACAAGTAAACGCGTGCAAAGACAAAGCTAGTCTTGACCTAAACATATAGGTTATATCAATAACGGTAAACACAAACGGTCAAAGATGTTCAATTAGTCCTATGGCTCGTTACAACTCGATTATGTAGCATGTGAATCAATTAGTCAAGTTTCATGCACGATACAAGTAATTAAGCATGTTAGAACGATCGTATAATTGTTTGGTTAAGTTTGACTAAAAGTCAAACTTGGTCAAAGTCAAAGTCAACGAGGTCGGGTCGGGTGTCCGAAAATTTTCTCATGATGAGAAGTCATATACGAGCATAATAGTCAAGTTTCATGTTAATCGGAGTTACGGTTAAGCGGGAAACATTTTGGGAGCGTTTAAAGACAAGGAAGTTGGCCTGGGCCATTTGCGCGGTGCGCAATGGGTTGCGCGGCGCGCACCCATGTGCAATACCAGGTCAGAACTCGACCAAGGGAACCATTTATTTGGTTTTTCTGATTTGCGCGGTGCGCAGGTGCACGCGCGGCGCGCATAACCTGGGGAAGTGCTGATTGCAGAAAAAAAATAACTTAAGTAACGAACCAAAACTCATTTTAACATATTTCATGCACCGAAAACACTTAAAACGCATATCATATAACATGAGAAAGGTAATTTGACAAGGAGAATAACTAAACGCATTTACTCAATCAAAACCAAACAACTTATATCAAAATCACCATTAATGCTCATCATTTATTACTCCAAGTTCATAAATGCCATATTATGATTCGGTAAATTAATGCACATGTGTAATACGCCGTTTTGAAGATAATCAAGCATACAACACAACTAGACACTTACAATTAACATTGCTAAGCATTTAATGCATCAAATATTCAATTTACTTTTATCAAACCCTAACCCAAAATCATAAAATCAACAATCTTGCTTATGAAACTAATCCATGTCAAACTACATACCAATTTGAAGCTAGTGATGTTAGGAACACAATTAAAACATGAATTTTCATCATCAAATAACATATGTACACCTAAAACTCAAGATTAAACAAGCATTCTTTCAATATGAGCTAGTTACACCAAAATAGCAAGAACAAGCATACAAAACACATAATCATACTAGACTTGAGCCATAGACACTAATTAACAACCTTTTAACTCAAGAACATGAATTTAAAGAAATCTAGTGATTTAGAAATGTTACCCAAAAGTGATGAAATTGGTACCAAATCGAAGAGGATGAAGAGAGGATCACGAATATATAATTTGTTTTGATGTTTGATTGCTTGAATGGAAATAGATGATGAATTTAGTGAATGGGTGTTTTGAGTTCAAAAATGGTGGAGAGAAAAGAAAAAAAGAAAGTGGGAGGTGAAATGAGTGGATAAGAGGAGGTGTTGACCATTTGACCTAGTCAAATATTTGGCACCTTGGCGAAACTAGTCCCTCAAGTTTATTGTCGGGTGCGGGAATTAACCAAACGAAATATTTAACTTCACGAGAGTACGGGGGACGTTATAATCCAATAACGAAAATATTTTAAGAATGTAGCTAAAAGAGGATACGAATCGAGATGCTGAGGATATTAAATAAATAAAAAAAAAAGACGGCGTTAAAATAATTTAACGAAAAAATGCGGGATGTTACATTATCCACACCTCAAAAGAAATTTCGTCCCGAAATTTAGTTGGAAGTAATAATCGATGCCTCTCACTCGAGACCGGAGATGTTAATGCTATGAATAAGTGAAGGTACGTCCTTGAGTGTTCTCATGAATTTGGATAGTTAGGGTTTCACGTTGTATTAAGGTTTGGTTTTTACGATCCCTGGTTTCAACTGGTTTTCCTATGAAGAGTAGTTTGTCATCGATAGTTGATGTATCTAGCAGGATTGCACGTTCCTGTTCCGCAGGACACGTTTCTAAGTTTGTTACACGAAATGTAGGGTAAACGGAAACTTAATTGAGTCGGAAGTTCTAAACGGTAGGAAGCGGTTCCAATACGCCCCAAGGTTTCAAAAGGTTCAATATTGCGGATATAGCCTTTCTCGATTTCCCAAAATGGATTTCACCCTTCCAAGGTGCGGTTTCTCAATATTACGCGGTTACACACTGGGTTTGGTGAGGTTTTCATCTAAGTTTGGTATAACTCTTCTGGCGACAATGGGTTGTCTCGAGCCCTTCTCGGACTTGAACGATCTCAATTGTTGTTTCTTGATGGAGTTCAGATTTCGGTGGTTGATGCTTTGGTTAAATGAACAGGGGTATGACATTAGCGGTCATATAGGGTTTCGGAAAGTGCGTGTGAACACACGAGTGGTATCTACTGTTGTAAGAGTGATCTACTAAAGGTGACAATACGAGTTTGTGACATGTCTTTCCAAGACGTAAATCGTTCGTTTGCTCGGTTCGTCGGTTTGTGGGTGGTACGCGGTACTCATGTCTAAGCGGGTCTCCAAGGTTTCTTGCAAAACTAGAAGTGAAACGAGTATTTCGATACGTGATAATTGACAAAGATGCACCGTGTTGGAATAGAATCTCTTAATATACGTTTGAACAAGTTAGTTAGGGTTCGAAAATGTTCGTTAGAACTATTCACCCTCGTGGCGAATACTATTGTAATATGAAGAGTTTCTCTATCCATGGAGAAATGTTACAAGGAGTTTCCTTAAACGGAAATGCGAGCGATAAAGATAGGAGTGAAATGAGGACTTAGAATAGGATGAGCTTACATCTCGGGGTCGCCATAACGTGCCTCTAGTTGTCAAAAGTTGAAGTCTGAAAGAGAAACGAGGTAGTACACGTAGTTGTATAGTTCGGGGTTGAATAATGGTTGGACGATTATCAGCAACGCAAGGGCGTTAAGTCAAAGAAGAGTGAAGTATCGTTGGATTGTGTGTTACCTTAAATTCCAGTAATATCAGACGGTAACGGTGAAATAACATAGGTATGTAGTGTGGTACGTGTTACGAGAAAGTTGATCGGATCCACAATTTAGTATTCGAATTCTTCGCGCAAAATAACGAATTTTAGTTACGTTGATTTTGAGTCGAGAGAGTATGCCTTTCGGCGTTCAAGTAGAAATATTTCCATGTTTGAGTTCCATCTAGTGCTATACGAATTTAGCTAGGAAGGTTGGTGTGAAGAATCACGTTCAAGGCTCAGACATGAAGAGGTTTAAAGTTGTGTAACACGAGAAAAGTCAGAAATGAATCTTCGGTAACAACCGGTGAGATCTAAGATTTTTACGAATACAAGTCTGAGTTGGGAGAGTTTCCTGATTACATGTGGCTTGATTTCGAGATTGATTGTAATGCCTTGACCATTAACATCATGGTCTAGAAAATTGGACTTCGTTCAACAGAAATTCTCACTCGGAGAATTTGGTATAAAGTTGCTCTTTTCTCAAAAGTTCGAGCGTAAGATGGTGATGTTGTTCGTTTTCCTTCTTTACTTAAATAAGTTAAGATGTCATCTATAAATACGATAACAGATTTGTCTAGATAAGTTGCATACGTGGTTTAGGAGGTTCATGAATACGGACGGAGTCCTAAATAAATCAAACGGTACTAAGAGAGATTTACAACTAACGTTGCGAGTTCGGAAATGGCTTAGGAGACATCGTCTCCCTTAACCCCCAATTGATGATAACCGGAACGGAGGTCGTTTTGGAATGCACACGGGATTCATGCAAGTAATCAGGTGGTCATGGATACGAGGAAGAGGGTATCGGTTTTCAACCGAAAATTATTTAGTTCACAATAATCTATACCTAGTTGTAGGGAAACAATTTCTCCTTAACGAATAGGTTCTGAGCTCCCTAGTTCTATAGGTGTCAAGTCAATATTCTTAACGTATATCCTCCGATAGAATTTATAGACACACAATATCTTTCCGTTGGTCGCTTAAATTGCCTAAGTAGTATCTAAGGGAAAAAGGTGGAATGTAATGAGTACAAGTCAAAGTCTTGGTTGTAAAACGTCTAGCGGTAATTGAATCGAATAAGTATGAAACATACGGTTTGTTGTGAAGAAACGTACCCGAGACTAGTCCATCGTCGTCTCGGGCATCCTAGGCGTTGATGTTGAAAGTTCAACGGCGTGCGTTGGGGTTGATTTTCTTATTTGGGCATTCATTCCTAAAATGACCCGTTTGGCCACATGCGTAGCAAGTGACCAACTTTCGTGGGTTGGGTCCCTTTTGAGTGATGGGGGTGGCACTTCCACAATGTTTGGCGATGTGACCACTTCCTTGGCGCCGGTGGCGGAACCTGCCACATCCTTCAAAGTGATGCTTGCGGCATTCGTTACAAAAAGGTAGTTTTCCGGTATAGCCTTTCTTGTCGTTGGAGGCGAAAGGCTTCTTGGAGAGGTTGTTGTGGTTGTGGTTGCTTGATTGAGAGGCTTCCCATGTTCTTTTATTGCCGCTCGATTGGTTCTCGACCATTGGTGCCGGCGTTTCCATTTCATTCGCCGTGTCTAAAGTATGGCGGGCCATTGTTAAATCCTCTTGTAGGTTAGTGGGTCGAGGTGTCATTACCCTATGTTGAATGCTCTTAGGGAGGCCATCCATGTAAAGTTCGACTCTTAGGGATTCGGGAGTCATGATATTTGGACACATTGTGACTAGTTCGGTAAACCGTTGATTATAAGCTTCGAGGTCGTTCCCGACCGTTTTTAAATTCCTTAGACCCTGCTCAAGCCTTCGAGTCTCGTCGCGCGGGAAGTATTCGGTGATCATTCTTTCTCTTAATTCGGTCCAAGAGAGTGTGTGGGCTTCATCGCTTCCCACCAATTGTACATACGTGTTCCACCACGAGAGAGCAATGCCGGTGAAAGTGAGGGTGGAAAACTTGACCTCATCTCGGTCTCGACAACCGCTTGTGTTAAAAACGGTCTCCATTTGTTCAAACCATCGGGTGAGAGTAACCGGTCCTCCGGTTCCATCGAAAGTGGAAGGATTGTACTTCATGAAGTTCTTGTAGGAGCAACCTTCGTTTGAATTACCGGTTCCATGATTGTTGTTGTTAGAAAAGTGATCGGCCACGGCCGTACCCACGGCGGTGGTTATCATTCGTTGAAGAGCTTGTTCTAGGGTTTCGAGAGGAGTATTGTGTTGACCTTGGTGAGCCATTGTTCCTTCATGACACAAGAATATTGTTGGTTAGTATTTTCAACAATACTAACCGGAGTATGGAATAAGGATAGAGAGGAAATTTTTCCTTGACTCGCCTTAAATTCTTTACGTCATAATGTCGGAACGTCCATGTGAATCACCGTAATATAATCCCGGAAATTATATTACCCTGATTCACATGTGCATTTAACATTACTTTATAAAGTCAAGGTTGCGCGTCAACAAAATTTATCAACGTAAGATCAAGATCGAATACGAGTTAGATATGATAGAAGAGTTCGAGTATAAATGCACAAATAGTCAAGTAATTCCTACTTCAGTCTATATGCCGGTTGTAGTCTAGATTCACCTATGTACCCTATGACTCGGGGGGACACAAATGAACTCTAAATCCCTACAACCAAGGCTCTGATACCACTTGTAACGACCCCGACAAATCGTCAAGTGACGGCGTCGTCTACATGGGTCCCATCACCTGGTCATAAGTCTTTATGACAACGTTTGACCAAAATATGTCGCCTTCATTTCAAAATAAAGATTGTTTCCAAAGTTTACAAGAATTGTTCAACCAAAAGTTAAGTTACAAGGTTATAAGTACAAATGAAATCTAGACGACACGGTTTAAAGTAAAGTCAAAAGACGCTCCATGAAATGCATGTATACTCGACATCCAATGCAAGTATCAAATAGTAAGCGGAAGCATGTTTCACATATCGTGCAAGCCCTGAGAAAAACATAGAAATCTGTCAACGAAAACGTTGGTGAAATCATAGGTTTAAGTAAGTAAGTGAGTAAAAGTAAGTAAGTCGAACCACAAGGTTTGAAAAGTTGAAATAATAGTAATACATTCTAAAAGTTAATATTCACGAGCACCCAATTATCAAAGCTTAACATTCCATCCATTGTATACCCCATCCATAGTGCTAGAACAAACACTGATTCTCGAAAATATATTTCATCTGTAGACGGTAGCGAACCGTCAAAGATGAGGGTTGTCAACCCATATGGCCATATAACATAAGTTCTCGCTTACACCCGTCAAGTGTAACTAATGATAATCGAATTGAGGATTTTTGTTCTAAACTCGTATGTAGAATGTTTGTTTTCCCGTTCTTGTGTTTACTTAGTTCAAAAGAATCGTTTATGTTTTCTCATCCCAAATATAAGTTCAAAAAGAGTAAAAGTGGGACTATGATCTCACCTTGCGTGCAAGAGTTAATAAAGTACTTCAACAAGTAAACGCGTGCAAAGACAAAGCTAGTCTTGACCTAAACATATAGGTTATATCAATAACGGTAAACACAAACGGTCAAAGATGTTCAATTAGTCCTATGGCTCGTTACAACTCGATTATGTAGCATGTGAATCAATTAGTCAAGTTTCATGCACGATACAAGTAATTAAGCATGTTAGAACGATCGTATAATTGTTTGGTTAAGTTTGACTAAAAGTCAAACTTGGTCAAAGTCAAAGTCAACGAGGTCGGGTCGGGTGTCCACAATTTTCTCATGATGAGAAGTCATATACGAGCATAATAGTCAAGTTTCATGTTAATCGGAGTTACGGTTAAGCGGGAAACATTTTGGGAGCGTTTAAAGACAAGGAAGTTGGCCTGGGCCATTTGCGCGGTGCGCAATGGGTTGCGCGGCGCGCACCCATGTGCAATACCAGGTCAGAACTCGACCAAGGGAACCATTTATTTGGTTTTTCTGATTTGCGCGGTGCGCAGGTGCACGCGCGGCGCGCATAACCTGGGGAAGTGCTGATTGCAGAAAAAAATTAACTTAAGTAACGAACCAAAACTCATTTTAACATATTTCATGCACCGAAAACACTTAAAACGCATATCATATAACACGAGAAAGGTAATTTGACAAGGAGAATAACTAAACGCATTTACTCAATCAAAACCAAACAACTTATATCAAAATCACCATTAATGCTCATCATTTATTACTCCAAGTTCATAAATGCCATATTATGATTCGGTAAATTAATGCACATGTGTAATACGCCGTTTTGAAGATAATCAAGCATACAACACAACTAGACACTTACAATTAACATTGCTAAGCATTTAATGCATCAAATATTCAATTTACTTTTATCAAACCCTAACCCAAAATCATAAAATCAACAATCTTGCTTATGAAACTAATCCATGTCAAACTACATACCAATTTGAAGCTAGTGATGTTAGGAACACAATTAAAACATGAATTTTCATCATCAAATAACATATGTACACCTAAAACTCAAGATTAAACAAGCATTCTTTCAATATGAGCTAGTTACACCAAAATAGCAAGAACAAGCATACAAAACACATAATCATACTAGACTTGAGCCATAGACACTAATTAACAACCTTTTAACTCAAGAACATGAATTTAAAGAAATCTAGTGATTTAGAAATGTTACCCAAATGTGATGAAATTGGTACCAAATCGAAGAGGATGAAGAGAGGATCACGAATATATAATTTGTTTTGATGTTTGATTGCTTGAATGGAAATAGATGATGAATTTAGTGAATGGGTGTTTTGAGTTCAAAAATGGTGGAGAGAAAAGAAAAAAAGAAAGTGGGAGGTGAAATGAGTGGATAAGAGGAGGTGTTGACCATTTGACCTAGTCAAATGTTTGGCACCTTGGCGAAACTAGTCCCTCAAGTTTGTTGTCGGGTGCGGGAATTAACCAAACGAAATATTTAACTTCACGAGAGTACGGGGGACGTTATAATCCAATAACGAAAATATTTTAAGAATGTAGCTAAAAGAGGATACGAATCGAGATGCTGAGGATATTAAATAAATAAAAAAAAAAGACGGCGTTAAAATAATTTAACGGAAAAATGCGGGATGTTACAGTTGGGGCACGTGGATATAAATCTTGTGGATGTAGTTTACAACAATCGGATGAACGAAAAGTACAATCTTATTAACTCAAAGAATGGTGTGATACATGTTGATATAAAATGGAACGCGACATGATGCATGTATAGATGTACATTTCGAGTTAGTTTTTCTGGTTAAACAGATTGAATGTGTATATAAAAATCATGCTGTAAAGGATAGTGTCTTGAGTTCTAATGTCACTGGTTCCGTGTTAGTTACATGTATAGTTTCATGGTAACTTTTGAATTTTGTATAAAACTTTGGTTTATGAAGAAACATTGCACAGTGAATTAATTGTTACCCTTTTATATACTTTCTTCATCATACAATTAGTCCCATGTTAGCATTTAAAATAATGGGTAATCGATGGGGATGAAAACAGCAAGTATTTTCACTCGTTCATTAAAAGGAGGCAAAACAAAAACAACATTAGGGGTATTAATTTAAACGGTTTATGGACGGAGAACCGGGACAAAATCAAGTTGGCCGCCTTTTCATATTTCAAAAATCGTTTTAGCAACACAAACGAGCGTACTTTCAAAATTCGGGGTCCATTAGAAAAAATTCTCAACATCGATGAGGCATCGAGCCTTGAAGTACCATTTACACTTTCCGAAATTCACGATGCCATTAGAAATTGTGGGGGCGAAAAGGCCCCAGGGCCCGACGGTTTTAATATGAAATTTTTTGCAACACATTGGGATGTTGTAAAAGAGGATCTTCTCGCGGTGTTTACTCGTTTTTGGGATGTCGGCGAAATTTCTAAAGGTTGTAACTCTTCTTTTGCCGCCTTAATACCGAAAAAGAACGACCCACTAGGATTCGGGGATTATCGACCAATTAGTTTAATCGGTTGTTTATACAAAATACTATCAAAAGTTTTGACTAAAAGGCTTCAAAGGGTGATATCTTCAGTCATTGATTTCGAGCAAAGTGCATACATCAAAAATCGGTATATTCTAGATGGCGTCCTAATTGCAAACGAAGTTCTTCATGATGTCAAGGTTAATAAAAGGTAAGGCTACTTATTTAAAGTCGATTTTGAGAAAACCTTTGATAGTATTAGTTGGGACTTTCTTATAATAATCATGGAACTAATGGGGTTTGGTCAACGTTGGCGGAAATGGATTCACGCTTGCCTCTCATCCGCGGCTGTCTCAATCTTAGTCAACGGGTCCCCAACAAAAGAATTTGCTCTTCAGAAAGGCGTGAGACAAGGGGATCCCCTATCCCCTTATCTTTTCACCATGGTTGCCGAAGGTTTAAACCACCTCACTAAATTGGCCGCCTCTCACGATCGGTTCTCGGGGATTCCTATAGGGCGGGGGATGTTCGTGTTACGCACTTGCAATACGCGGATGACACCTTGTTTTTTGGCGAATGGAATAGACGAAACGTGCAAAACCTTACTAAAATTCTTAAATGCTTTGAATCGACATCGGGATTAAAAATCAATTTCCATAAGAGTTGTGTTTATGGTCTCGGGGTATCCAAATCTGAAACTGAAAATATGGCAGCCTGGCTTGGTTATGTAGCAGGCACATTCCCGATCACCTATATGGGTCTTCTGCTTGGTTCGTCTATAAAGAAATCTAAAGCTTGGGACCCGGTTTTCGATAAGTTTGGTAAGCGACTCGCGGATTGGAAAACTAGATCATTATCATATGGCGGGAGGCTCACTCTAATTAAAGCGGTATTATCTAGTCTACCTCTAAACTTTTTTTCATTATATTTATCCCCATCGTGTGTCATTGAAAAATTGGAGGGTTTGAGACGACGTTTCTTTTGGGGTGGGTCCTCCGAGGTCTCAAAAATGGCATGGATTAAATGGGATTCATGTCTATTTCCTCGTGAGTATGGTGGGTTTGATATTGCCCCTCTTGCATTTAAAAATCGGGCTTTGCTTTCAAAATGGTAGTGGCATTTTTATAATGAAAATGACTCGCTTTGGGTGTCGATTATAAAAAATATTTATGGTGAAGATGGGGGTCTAAGTTCGTCATTTTCTCTGTGACAACCCGGAAATTTCCGACCAAATTTAAACTTAATCTTTATATGATTTCGATACGATAAGCAAAGTCTGTACATGTGAGTCTCAAAATTTTTGAAATGCTTTATATATTAAATTACCCTGTGACTATTTCCGACGATTCACGAAATTGGTGTGTAATTAAACATGTATATATATATATATATATATATATATATATATATAAATTTGAATTAATAAAATACCCTTTAATCTATTGAAATTAAAAATGTAAATAAATAGGTTGTAATTAAAATGTATATCTATATGATTTCAATGTATAATCATTTTTATATTGTATGTACGAATAATAAATATTTGATACATGTTATTATATATTACATAATTAATAATATTTAATATTAATATGATTAGTCTGAGTACAGGTTAAAAATTAATATGTTATATGATTAATAGATATCCCATAATTAATGATATAAAATACAAGTTAAAAATATAGTTGTTATATTAAAATTATTACTTATATAAATATTGATATTAGTAGTAATATCAGTATTATTAATATTATGACATGTATATGAAATTTGGTATATTTAATTCATGATTATTATTTAATATTAAAGATGTCATTAATAAATATTGTTAATATCATTATTATTATAACTAGTTGAAAATTTAAATTTTTATTTATTATGATTAATATTTGTATTGTTATTAATTATTATTAATATTGATATTAAGAACTATTATTATTATTATTATTATTATTATTATTATTATTATTATTATTATTATTAGAGTTATTAATTATTTTTATCATTAAAATATAACATTTCTATTATTATTGTTATTAGTATATTTTTTATTAGTGATATATTATCATTACTATTACTCCTATTACCATTATCATTATTATTTAAGTTACTAATACTTATATATTTAATATTGGTATTAATATTATCATTAATATACGCATATATTCAATAATACAGATTTCAAGCATACAGATACATATACATACCAGATACTGAACGTACTTATATGCAATACATATACAGTTAACTATATACAACAAATAATAAATAAATACAGTTTTCATAAAATACATATATATTATGATTCAGGCATATCGCGTAAGGTTATCTATCACAATCAACCCAGTATATATGCTGCGCACGATGTGTACTATAAACTGTTGTATATTCGATTCCAAACCAGCTATCAAACAAATTCTGTTAGAGGTATCGATCAACTGCTTTATTTTTTATTTATTCGTTTTGTTTCTGTCTAAAAATTCTGTCAACCACTTTTATTATAAATCAAACAAATAACTTACGTTATCTGGGAAAAAACCATTCGATTATTACACCAATATTATCAATTATCAATTACAGCTTCATTTAACTGAGAATTTAAATTGAAATCCAAGAAATTTAGTCGACAATCTCTGTTTTAAACTCAAATTGCAAGAACCTCAAAATCAAATTCGATTTCAAATTGTATAAATGCAGTTTAGTCATAAATCCCTCACTCAAACTACCTGTAAAGTATCAAATTTCAATTGTTCTTATCGAGTACGAATTTTGGAGGTCAAAGTTTAAGTTTAAAAGGTCAAACGGGTTGTTCATGGCAAATTCGAAGTCAATTCGATGTATCTGTTTTAATTGAGTGTTCAGAAAGATTATAGAGGTGATTTAGAGACTTTTTCATGTTATAAGTATCGACTAAAACATTCTAAATTTCAAAAACCGAATTCGAGTTCTTAAGCGTATTTCATCAGGTGTGTTTCAATTTTTTTTTTAATTTCTGTAAATACAACCAATCTATCACAGAACGTTTATGCTTCAATTTCTAATATAATTTAAACCTTAAAAACTTAATAATAAACGGGATTGATCCCTGGCCGATTCAGTTTGGGGAGGAGAAGAAGAGGGTACAGTAAAACATGATATATAGATTTTAGACTGATATTAAAACAGAAAGAACGATTATGGCAGAGTGGTTAAGGTGTATTGCGGGTTAGCGGGAGGTCATGAGTTCGAATCCGGTCTGAGGCATTTTTTTTCTAGAAAACCATTTTGAGGTAGTAATTATACTTTTAATTATTATTACTTCCTTATTATTATTATTATTATTATTATTATTATTATTATTATTATTATTATTATTATTATTATTATTATTATTATTATTATTATTATTATTGTTATTGTTATTGTTATTGTTATTATTATTGTTATTATTATTATTATTATTAGTATTAAGTATTATAACTATTATTATTATTATTTATACAAGTATTAAGTATCATTTATTATTATTATTATGATTAGGGTTACAATTACTAATATTATTATTAATTATTAATTATATTATTATTAATGTTATTATTAAGTATTAAGTAATATTATGAATATTATCATTATTAGTATTAAAATGATTATCATATTTATCATTATAAATATTAATTGAGTATTACTATAATAATTATCTTAATAAACAAATGATATATATATATATATATATATATATATATATATATATATATATATATATATATATAAAGATATATTTAATACTTATAACATAACAAAATTAATATTTTTATATACAAAATGAATATATGAGACGTATATATATTATTAATATAAAAATGATATAATTAGTAAATTATATATATATACAAACTTATTCGATTAAAAATATGAATATTAATAAATATACAAATGATATAGGTTCGTGAATCCGAGGCCGACCCTGCATTGTTCAATATAGTCATATGTATTTTTACTACAAAATACATTAGGTGAGTTTCATTTGCCTTTTTACCCTTTATATTTTTGGGCTGAGAATACATGCGCAATTTTTATAAATGTTTTATGAAATAGACACAAGTAATTGAAACTACATTATATGGGTGAATGACCGAAGCCGAATATGCCCCTTTTGCTTGGTAACCTAAGAATTAGTAAACCAATCTACTAATTGACGCGAATCTTAAAGATAGATCTATTGGGCCTAACGAACCCCATCCAAAGTACCGAATGCTTTAGTACTTCGAATTCATTTTTATCATGTCCGAAGGATTTCCCGAAATGATAGGGGATATTCTTATATGCATCTTGTTAATGTCGGTTACCAGGTGTTCACCATATGAATGATATTTTTGTCTCTATGCATGGGACGTTTATTTATGAGAAATGGAAATGATATTCTTGTGGTCTATTAAAATGATGAAAATGATCGTTTATGATAAACTAATGAACTCACCAACCTTTTGGTTGACACTTTAAAGCATGTTTATTCTCAGGTATGAAAGAAATCTTTCGCTGTGCATTTGCTCATTTTAAGGATATTACTTGGAGTCATTCATGACATATTTCAAAAGACGTTGCATTCGAGTCGTTAAGTTCATCAAGATTATTATCAAGTCATTTATAGTTTGGATATATTATGAAATGATATGCATGCCGTCAACTTTCGTTGTAATGAAAGTTTGTCGTTTTAAAAACGAATGCAATGTTTGTAAAATGTATCATATAAAGGTCAAGTACCTCGCGATGTAACCAAATGTAATGTATTCGTCCAGATGGATTAGGACGGGTCGCTTCATTCTCCCCCTTCTTCTCGAGCCTCTTCCACTTGGGAGGGTATTCTTAAAGTGGGTAAAAATATTTTCATTGATAACTCTGCTTTTGCACATTCGTTTAAAAAAAAGATTTCTGATGGTTCTAGCACTCGGTTTTGGGGTGATTATTGGGTTGGGGATTGTTTACTAAAAGATAAATTTAATAGACTTTTTCGACTTGATTCCAATAAAGATGCCACTGTCCTTGACCGCGTCCATTGGGAGGGCACTAATATTCATACCTCTTGGTGTTGGTCCCGTGATATCTCGGGGAGATTGGTCGGGGACCTCACCAACCTTACTAACCTTTTATCTAGTTTTGTTCCATGCAGCTCAGGTCGTGAAGAATGGTCATGGTCTTGGAGCAAGGATTGGTCATTTTCGGTTAAGAAGCTCACGGATCTCTTGATTCGTGCCAATCTACCCAACACTTCTTCGTGTATTAAGACGCTTCGTAACTTTCTTGTCCCGCTTAAAGTCGAATTGTTTATTTGGCGTACTCGTCACAAACGGTTACCTACGAGAGTCAAACTTGATAAGCGTGGGATGGATTTGAGTACGGTTCGATGCCCGGTTTGTGACAACGGACTTGAATCGGTGGATCACTCCATCATTTTATGTAGTTTTGCTTTCGACGTTTGGAGTAGAGTTTTCGATTGGTGGAATCTTGGTTTTTTTTCAAACATGAGTATAAATAAAGCTTTTCTCGGGAACGATCACACGTTTACTACCGATGTTGGTAAACAATTGTGGCAAGCACCGAATGGGTTACAGGGTATTCGATTTGGAAGAATAGAAATGCTTTCACATTCACTAAAGCTAAACCGACTAGCACTTTGGTCTTTAAAGACATCCAACTTAAAAGTTTTGAATGGTTCTCTAATAGGATAAAAGGCATCAAAATCGAATGGGATGTATGGTTAGCAAATCCACGTGCTTACGATTCTCTAGCTCTTTCATCAAAGAGATCCGGGATTGGTTAATATGTTGTACTCCACGCAGGTTTTTTGCCCCACTCCTGGAGTAATCGTTTTGGTCGAGAGAATTTGGGATGGTTCGGGGTGCTTTGTCGTTAATTGGCAACACTGTTCCCCGTTCCCATTCCAGCTTGGTAAGTTAATTCTTTTCAAGTCCAATCTCGCCATTAATGATAATGAACGGACTAAGGCGTTTTCCTGCCATCTGTGGAGTCTTTTCATCTCGGCCTCTATAATTTTTCTCGTTTTTGGTTTTATAGATGTAGGTGCTTTTATGTAATTGGAAATCCTTGTAAATGTTTCGTTTTCATATATATATATATATATATATATATATATATATATATATATATATATATATATATATATATATATATATAATATACTGTTTTGCCGTTAAAAAAAAATCTTAATTGGGGCCATTCTACTAACTCTCATGAGTTCTTTTTGTTCAATTCTACCTCATTTTTAATTGTTATTGATTTTTTAATTCAAAGATTGATCTTAAGTATCGGGTAAATGTGTTAGCTGGTTTATGCAACTTATAAAGCTATTGTATCAATCAAAATACAACGAACTAAGAAAAGGTTTTAATTCCACAAGAGAAATTTTACTTTTATGTAATAAATTTGTGTACTGGTGATTAAAGGTATGTGCTAAGTATCATCTTAGTGAAAAAAAGAAAGATTAGCATCTTAAGCTATAACTATCAATGAAATCCTACACTTTCATTACAACTAGAAAAATACCGACCTGCGTGATACGGCGGGACTTTCGGGTTGCAAATTTATATTTAGCGTAGCCATGGGCGGAAGGAGGGGGTGCAAGTGGGGTCGGCCGCCCTCGACGGTCGAATTTTTTTAGTTTATATTTATGTTAAATTTAACGTTTTTCCAATTTTTTACGTTTTGCCCCCATCGAAAAAAGTTTCTGGATCCGCCTATGCGTAGCGTTATGTATTTACAGAATTAAAAATGGGTTGCTACGAGTGTGTTTGGATACACGTAGTTAGTACATAGTATATACCTAATGGTCTGCGCGTTTTAACGCCAGGAAAAATGAGTAAAAAAGGGGACGGTATCATCGATATGATGTAATTAGTTTGGATTGTTTATTGTACGTGTACGTGTATGTATGAAATATAACCCGAAATATCTAGCGTTCTTTAAAAAGTATTCGTTTTGCGTGTAGTTAGTTGCGTTGTGTTGGTAAAATTATTTCGAGTTGAACAATGACGTCGGAGAAACTTAACTCGTGACGAGCGGGAAGATACAGCCCGTTAAAAATTTTGGTGGAGTTGGTTTTACTTTTTTTTAATAAAATTATAATTTTACATTTGAGACCCGGGGTTGAAGTTGTATGTTGGATAAGGTTTGGGAGGTAATTTACTTTGTTTTTTTTGGGTGTTGATGTCGTTTTGATGTTTTTTTTGAGCACCATTAGATTAAAAGTTAGGTGCCATTTAGTATTATAAGGAAATGAAAATATTTATATTTCCTGTCCTTTCGTTTGTGATGACCCGTCCTAATCCCTCCGGACGAAGTCCCTATCGATTATAAACGATTCACAACAGTTGATTACATCGCGAGGTACTTGACCTCTATATGATACATTTTACAAACATTGCATTCGTTTTTGAAAAGACAATCTTTCATTTCATCGAAAGTTGACGACAGACATACCATTTCATAATATATCTAACTATAATTGATTTAATACCAATCTTGATGAACGCAACGACTCGAATGCAACGTCTTTTGAAATATGTAATGAATGACTCCAAGTAATATCTCAAAGATGAGCAAATGCACAACGGAAGATTTCTTTCATACCTGAGAATAAACATGCTTTAAAGTGTCAACCAAAAGGTTGGTGAGTTCATTGGTTTAACATAAATAATCATTTCCATCATTTTAATAGACTACAAGATTTCATATTTCCATTTCTCATAAACATACGTCCCATGCATAGAGACAAAAAATATCATTCATATGGATTGAACACCTGGTAACCGACATTTACAATATGCATATAAGAATATCCCCATCATTCCGGGATCCTCCTTCGGACATGATATAAATTTCGAAGTACTAAAGCATCCGGTACTTTGGATGGGGCTTGTTGGGCCCGATAGATCTATCTTTAGAGTTCGCGTCAATTAGGGTGTCTGTTCCCTAATTCTTAGATAACCAGACTAAAAAGGGGCATATTCGATTTAATAATCCAGCAATAGAATGTAATTTTAGATACTTGTGTCTATTTCGTAAAACAGTTATAAAAGCAGCGCATGTATTCTCAGCTCAAAAATATAAAGGGTAAAAAGGCAAATGAAACTCACCTAATGTATTTTGTAGTAAAAATACATATGACAATATTGAACAATGCAGGGTTGGCCTCGGATTCACGAACCTATATCATTTGAATATTTATTAAAACGTATATCGTAATAGAACAAATATATATGTTATTATTAGTGATATAATTTTTATATTAGTAATTTTTATATTTCATTATTAATATATATTAATTATATATATATATATATATATATATATATATATATATATATATATATATATATAGATTTTGTTATGTCATATGTATTAAATATTATATATATATATATATATATATATATATATATATATATATATATATATATATATATATATATATGTTTCATTTGTTTGTTAAATAGTAATTGTAACAATAATATTAGTAGTGATTAAAATAATAATATTGGTAATATTAGAATTAATAATAATGATAATAATATTAATGATTCTCATAATAATAATATTAATGTTAGTTTTATTTATAATGATTCGTTTAATAATAATACAATTGTAATTATAATAAAAATTATAATTTTTAATAATAATACTAATTCTTAATAAAAATGAAAATTTTAGATAATAATATGTTAATGATGATAAATATAGTAATATGCTTAGTAAGTATAATATCAATACTTTATATAATAATTTCAATAATAATAACGATAATAATATTAACATTGATATTAAAGATACTAATAATAGTAATTATAATAGTTTTACTACTACCAATAATATTAATGATAATAATGATAATAATTTTAATAATAATGATAATACTAATAACAATTAATATTAATAATAATAATGGTAGTATTAATCTTAATAATAATAATAATGTTAATGATAACAATAATAATAATACTTGTAACATTAACCATAATAATAATAATAATAATAATAATAATAATAATAATAATAATAATAATAATAATAATAATAATAATAATAATAATAATAATAATGTTAAAGAAATGGTAATAATAATAAAAAATAAAGTAACTACCTTCTAATGCCCATTTTTAAAAAATTTTGCACCAATCCGGAATTGAACCCGAGACCTCTCACTCACCAACACATCACTCAAACCATCCCGTCTGTTGTGCCTTTTCTGATTAAACTCTCCAACCATATTTATTTAAACCCGATAAAGTTTTTCCTTCATCTTCTTCCATATATCACTCGACCAGAGAATTTTAATAACTAAAAAAATGAATTTCTGATTTTATTTAAGACCTGTAAACAACCACTAACTAGAAAGGGTTTCTTGGAAATCAAAAAAAATAAAATGCGAAGGATCCATGAAACATCTTATTTGTTGCTGTCGCTAATAAAGAAGGGAAAAAAAATATTGATCTTGGATTTTAGAACGTTTTGGCCAGAGATTACAACACGACTTACAATTCAAATCACCTCTATAATCTTTCCAAATCCTTAATTTATCCTGAAACATCAAGTTGAATTCAAATTTTCCAAAGAACATGATGTTTGACTTTTTCAAAAATTAACTTTGACTTGATAATTGGAACTCGATTTCGTGAATTAAGACTTGAAAATGTACAGATAGTTTGAGTACACGATTCCTAACACTACTGCATCCTTGAATTTTGAAAATTTGATCAATTAGATATATTGAATAAAAGTTATGGCGACAGGGTATTTAGAATTCAGTAATTAGTTTTTCTTGGCTGTGAAGATGTATTAATGATTTAAGAAGTTTAGAAATCATAGAATGGACGACTTACAGAGATTACTTCGTGTTGAAAAGCTTTAGATATGGATTTTGGATCCGACAGACACACACAGGAAGTTTTAAACATTTTTTTTAACTGATAAAATAGATATTCGATATAGATGATAGGGTTGATCGTTTGATTGAGATGAAGGTTTGTTACATATGGAAAAGTCTCTCGACATACAATCACAGATACACAGAACAAGAAAAAGAAAAAATTGATTGATATAGGTAACTAATATTTGTTCATACTTGCTTTATATATAATAGTAATTAAATATAAATATTTTAATAATAATAATAGTCTTAAATAATAATAACTAATACTGATAATAATATTTATTAATAATAATGTTCATAATAATAATAGGAATATTGATAAAGATGACATTAATCATAATAATTATAAGGATAATGATAAAAGTAAAAAAAAAATAATAATAATAATTTTTGAATAAAAATGTTGATCTTTAGTAATAATAATATTAAATAACCATAATAATAATTGAAATTATAGTTTTAATAAAATTTATATTTATTATTTTTTTATATCATACTTTTTTTTAATTATAATATTAATATTAATAATACAAATTTTGACATTAATATTAATAATAGTTATGAAAGTAAAAAGTAATATTATTATATTAACTATACTTTAACTTGTAATTACCTTTAATATATTAGTGTCACAATTTATTACTTAAGTAATGTTTACTGATTACATAATATATAATTTAGTATTTATATACTGTATATATATTACAATATACATTTAATAATAATTATATATAGAAACCATCTATATATATATATATATATATATATATATATATATATATATATATATATATTAATATTTGTTTTTAAAGGTTCATGAATCGTTGGAAGCAGTCAAAGGGTATTTGCTTATATGATAACAGTTCTATAATTTTTGAGACTCAATATTATAAATTTCGCTTATCTTGTCGAAATAATATAAAGATTAGGTTTAAATTTGGTCGGAAATTTCCGGGTCGTCACAGTACCTACCCGTTAAAGAAATTTCGTCCCGAAATTTAATTGGAATGGTCATGACTGATAATAAGTATGGTTTCATGACGCATACGAGCTGAAAATTGGAGTTTTATCATCAGTGAGTAATATGGGATAAACAATTCGTTTATCAGAAGAGTACGAGTGAAGCTATCACAAAAGCATAGAATGAGTGAATGCAGGTTCGACTTAACCGGTGACGTAATCATAGTTGATTTCCAGAATTTAAGGGATTTAAAGAAAATCTTGGAAATCTATAAGATCTGATTTCTTCGAGATTTAAGGAAATTAGGATCTCTCTAATTAAATGCGATGATCTGCCTCGATTACTCTTGTCTGATATTTCCATTATAAATTAAACTTTTCCGTTCCATTATTCTCACCATTCCTATACTTTCTTTCATAGTTCATACATCCAAAAGATTGCGAAAATGCTTAATCCCGTTCTAATCCTTGATATTTTTTTTTTAATTATCAATTCTGTCATCCTTCTCTTCAATCTTCCACCAGAAGAATCTGTTTACTTCTACTATTACCTTGGGGTGATACTATTCTTAATTCTACCGTGTCTTTATATTGCAATTCGTATTAATATCCACGGTTTGTAATTTCTTCGTTGTTGTTAGATTTTATATCTTCCCTTATATTTCGATGTCCTTGCTTCTATTTTCTATAATCATTGTCATCCCCAGTTAATACTCCCCCCTATTTGCTGTGATTTATACTCCAATTTCTATTTCGAAGCTTTGTCCCTTCGTTTCTTCTTCTTGCGATTGGGCATCTCTTGTAATGGTCCAGAATTCGCAGATTTAAGTTTTAGAATGAACATTGTTAATGTCCTAAGAAAGAAACGGTAATAGCACAATTTAACTTGTCAAATTACCAGAATTCAAGGAAAAGATAGGACTATCAAGAAAAATATGTTCTTGATATGTTTATAGATTTAAACAGAATGTAAGAGTCGTGTAACATGGCACATGATGACGTTATGATCTGTGAGTCATCACGTTCCATTTAGAAACTCAGCATGACTTACTGTAATATAATTACGTTGATCAAGTGTCATTATATTATACTAACTCATGCATCAATTCCCAACATTACTTCAATAACATTCATATCTTAAACTCGAAAGTTTACAGAATATAGAAACTAACAGTTTCTATATGATGTAACACTGATATCATGAAGAGATTAATGATTTCAGATAAGAATAGTTATAAAAATATCTTCAGAAATATGAAGGATATTTATAATGAAAGATACGATAATATTTTTAAAAATCTAAGATCAGAGGATGATGAAGACTATTGTCCGCAAGGGTTTAGAGTAAGGAGCAAGATATTCGCTAAAGACTTCAGCAGCCATTGATTCATTTAGATTCTTTGAAGTCAAACTTATCCTTTGTGATTTGTCCACGGCTTCCTTCATAGTTTCGCATAATCCGCTTTTCGGTACTAAATTTTCTATTGGGTGTTTCCAATACTCCATGCTTTATCATTAAACTTTCGATGGTTAAGGTCGTGTATAGTTTCTGTTGTTGTATTCAGCTTTTTCAGAATTGGTGGTATTGATTGGTAGACTGGGTGCTTTTTAGAATTTTAGAATGGAAGATCATAATTCTAAAAGATAAATGTTATATGTTTACATATAACTGTTGATGTAGATATGCTGCAAGATTTCAAAATACTGATTGCTGATTCTCGGTATTTGGTATGGCAATTATCGTTACAGAATGCGGATAAGTATATGATAGGGTATTAATGAATAAATATAGTGATTTGTCGAAGTGACTTTCGCCAAAGAGTAGTGAAGTTGCTGGTACGTTTACTGTTAATGTGGTGGGATTTAAACAGTTCCCCGGTAACGAAGGCGAAAAGACAACTTATATATCAGGGTTATAACAAGCTAATACGATTGAAAAGTCGAAGTTGACTTACTGGAGCTGTGACAAAACTGGCTATCTTGAACAGCAGATGCAAAGTTATTTTCGGTAATAATAACGCTAAAGGAATTAGTACAGCTACGTGTTAAACGTTTACTCAGGTTCCGAGTGTTTTCAGGTGCATAACTATATGCATCAATCTTTTCTCCCGTAAATGAAGTGCGGTTGGTTCATCCTCTCGATTGAGGTGTTTTCAAGAATCATGAAAGGTTTGAACGCAGAATGTAATCGTGAAGATACAAATGATATTTAAGACGAAATCAAGTGGCAAACTTAAAGAATTATTTAGTTTCATATGTTATAATCAATATTTTAATTCATTTTAATTGTCCAATGTCATTAGTCCACAGTCGATAATCCACAATTAACAGTTCAATAATTCATATATAATTTAATATATAATATTCGAAATAATTAATACGTATCGTGACCCGTGTACATGTCTCAGACTCGATCACAACTCAAAGTATATATATTATTATAGAATCAACCTCAACCCTGTATAGAGAACTCGATCATTACTGCATATAGAGTGTCTATGGTTATTCCAAATAATATATATATATATATATATATATATATATATATATATATATATATATATATATATATATATATATATATATATATATATATATATATATATATATATGCGTCGATATGATATGTCAAAACCTTGTATGCGTGTCCCGATATTTACAGTGCGTAAAATAAATAACAGAAATTAAATGACGATAAATAAAGTGCGTAAAGTAAATAACAGAATGTAAATGACAATAAATAAAATTGCGAGAATTAAATTGCGATAAAATAAATTGCGATAATTAAATGTACAATAAGGAATTAACAGTTAGCTAGGAACAGTTAGCTAGGATTTTGTTAGCGTGGATTCTTAACAAAATTTTTCATAGTTAATTTATTTGTTTCTAACAAATTTTATTTTGTCCAATGTTTTCTTCATTATGCCACTTGTCGGATTCTGATAGGTCAAAATCCAAATATGAAATTGAATAAAAAATGGTTATTCTGTGATGAACGGATTCGTATATCTGTGGATGTAAGTAGGATAGTAAATGAATGTTGAATCAGATTTGAAGAACGTACAATGTAACTTATTAATGTAATATCTAAATATTCCTCGGGTATTACCTACCCGTTAAAAATATTTTCACCATTAACAGTTTGTACAAAAGAATTTTTAATTACAATCTTTATGAAAACATATATACATATATATTTTCTTCAGATGTAATCATGGATTTAATGAGTTAACATAATATTAAACTCATTTAGTTTTTGGTTGGAACTAGAATAAATAATCTCTAAAACTTTAGAGACTACATATTCGCCATGTCGAATGAAGATAAATGAGGTAGAATGATACGTAGAATGAAGATCATACTTGAAGTACAGATGGTGATATTGAGGCATGGATTGTTGATGGTACTGATGCTGTTATTGATGGTACTACTGGTGCCGGTGATGTTACTGAAGCTGGAACGTTTTGCACCATATTTTCCAAGGCTACAACTCGGGCTCGAAGCTCGTTGACTTATTACTCCAGAATGATTGTCGGTAGGAACGAGCGAATGAATAAAGTTTTAGAATTTTTGATATCATAATATCATTGCGTGGTATCCTGGAAATGAGTGTGAAAATGGTGTTTCGGACAGGTTCGCCGGTAAGTGCTTCAGGTTCTTCACCAAGAGGTGAATTTGGTTGATGGAAAAGATTGCCTTCTTCGCGTTTCCATGGATTAAGTCGACTATGAACCCATCAGATGAATTGAGGATGACTGATTGGTTGATTCATTCTGGTTATACTCCTTTCGGAGTTCGAGTGGAAATCCATATCGGAATAACTGTCGGAATAACTATCGGGATATCTATTGGAATTTGAGGGACTCGAACTGGTTGAGGGATTCATATCATACGATCAGCTGAAGGATTTTCAATAAGAAACAAATTATAGGATGTAAATTAGTACCCTGCAATACATAAGTTACATATGCATATATAATACTAAAATCTCATAAGTTACGGAGGAATATACGGAGTATGTGAGGCAGAGTTTACAGTAATAGATATGCTAAGATATGAATTAGCGGATACGCTAAGATATGAGTTTTGTCTATACACTATTTATGCAATCAATGCAGTAAGATGTGTCTAGACTAAGATGATAAGCAGGTAATTTCCTAAGGAGGATAAGTAGATGATTTTCGACTAGAAATGATAAGCAAAACTTTTGACATGCAGACACGGTCGAAGTCTAGACTCACTAATGCATCCTAACGACTATCAGTTAGACTCACTAATGCAAGACCTGGTTCGCTAAGACCTCCGCTCGGATACCAACTGTGATGACCCGTCCTAATCCCTCCGGACGAAGTCCCTATCGATTATAAACGATTCACAACAGTTGATTACATCGCGAGGTACTTGACCTCTATATGATACATTTTACAAACATTGCAATCATTTTTGAAAAGACAATCTTTCATTTCATCGAAAGTTGACGACAGACATACCATTTCATAATATATCTAACTATAATTGATTTAATAACAATCTTGATGAACGCAACGACTCGAATGCAACGTCTTTTGAAATATGTCATGAATGACTCCAAGTAATATCTCAAAGATGAGCAAATGCACAGCGGAAGATTTCTTTCGTACCTGAGAATAAACATGCTTTAAAGTATCAACCAAAAGGTTGGTGAGTTCATTAGTTTAACATAAATAATCATTTCCATCATTTTAATAGACCACAAGATTTCATATTTCCATTTCTCATAAACATACGTCCCATGCATAGAGACAAAAAATATCATTCATATGGATTGAACACCTGGTAACCGACATTCACAATATGCATATAAGAATATCCCCATCATTCCGGGATCCTCCTTCGGACATGATATAAATTTCGAAGTACTAAAGCATCCGGTACTTTGGATGGGGCTTGTTGGGCCCGATAGATCTATCTTTAGAGTTCGCATCAATTAGGGTGTCTGTTCCCTACCCAGACTAAAAAGGGGCATATTCGATTTAATAATCCAGCCATAGAATGTAATTTTAGATACTTGTGTCTATTTCATAAAACAGTTATAAAAGCAGCGCATGTATTCTCAGCCCAAAAATATAAAGGGTAAAAAGGTAAATGAAACTTACCTAATGTATTTTGTAGTAAAAATACATATGACAATATTGAACAATGCAGGGTTGGCCTCGGATTCACGAACCTATATCATTTGTATATTTATTAAAACGTATATCATAATAGAACAAATATATATGTTATTATTAGTGATATATCTTTTATATTAGTAATTTTTATATTTCATTATTAATATATTATATATATATATATATATATATAGATTTTGTTATGTCATATGTATTAAATATTATATATATATATATATATATATATATATATATATATATATATATATATATATATATATATATATATATATATATATATATATATATATATATATATATATATATATATATATATATATATATATATATATATATATATATGTGTGTGTGTGTGTGTGTATGTGTGTGTGTGTGTGTGTTTCATTTGTTTGTTAAATAGTAATTGTAACAATAATATTAGTAGTGATTAAAATAATAATATTGGTAATATTAGAATTAATAATAATGATAATAATATTAATGATTCTCATAATAATAATATTAATGTTAGTTTTATTTATAATGATTCATTTAATAATAATACAATTGTAATTATAATAAAAATTATAATTTTTAATAATAATACTAATTCTTAATAAAAATGAAAATTTTAGATAATAATATGTTAATGATGATAAATATAGTAATATGTTTAGTAAGTATAATATCAATACTTTATATAATAATTTCAATAATAATAACAATAATAATATTAACATTGATATTAAAGATACTTATAATAGTAATTATAATAGTTTTACTACTACCAATAATATTAATGATAATAATGATAATAATTTTAATAATAATGATAATACTAATAACAATTAATATTAATAATAATAATGGTAGTATTAATCTTAATAATAATAATAATGTTAACGATAACAATAATAATAATACTTGTAACATTAACCATAATAATAATAATAATAATAATAATAATAATAATAATAATAATAATAATAATAATAATAATAATAATAATAATAATAATAATAATAATAATAATAATAATATTAATGTTAAAGAAATGGTAATAATAATAAAAAATAAAGTAACTACCTTCTAATGCCCATTTTTAAAAAAATTTGCACCAATCCGGAAGTGAACCCGAGACCTCCCACTCACCAACACATCACTCAAACCATCCCGTCTGTTGTGTCTTTTCTGATTAAACTCTCCAACCATATTTATTTAAACCCGATAAAGTTTTTCCTTCATCTTCTTCCATATATCACGCGACCAGAGAATTTTAATAACTAAAAAAATGAATTTCTGATTTTATTTAAGACCTGTAAACAACCACTAACTAGAAAGGGTTTCTTGGAAATCAGAAAAAATAAAACGCGAAGGATCCATGAGACATCTTATTTGTTGCTGTCGCTAATAAAGAAGGAAAAAAATATTGATCTTGGATTTTAGAACGTTTTGGCCAGAGATTACAACACGACTTAAAATTCAAATCACCTCTATAATCTTTCCAAATCCTTAATTTATCCTGAAACATCAAGTTGAATTCGAATTTTCCAAAGAACATGATGTTTGACTTTTTCAAAAATTAACTTTGACTTGATAATTGGAACTCGATTTCGTGAATTAAGACTTGAAAATGTACAGATAGTTTGAGTACACGATTCCTAACACTACTGCATCCTTGAATTTTGAAAATTTGATCGAATTAGATATATTGAATAAAAGTTATGGCGACAGGGTATTTAGAATTCAGTAATTAGTTTTTCTTGGCTGTGAAGATGTATTAATGATTTAAGAAGTTTAGAAATCATAGAATGGACGACTTACAGAGATTACTTCGTGTTGAAAAGCTTTAGATATGGATTTTGGATCCAACAGACACACACAGGAAGTTTTAAACATTTTTTTAACTGATAAAATAGATATTCGATATAGATGATAGGGATGATCGTTTGATTGAGATGAAGGTTTGTTACATATGGAAAAGTCTCTCGACATACAATCACAGATACACAGAATAAGAAAAATAAAAAATTGATTGATATAGGTAACTAATATTTGTTCATACTTGCTTTATATATAATAGTAATTAAATATAAATATTTTAATAATAATAATACTCTTAAATTGTAGTGACCCGAACTTTTCCATGTTTATATATATTAATTGAGATTGATATTTACATGATTAAATGTTTCCAACATGTTAAGCAATCAAACTTGTTAAGACTTGATTAATTGAAATATGTTTCATATAGACAATTGACCACCCAAGTTGACCGGTGATTCACGAACGTTAAAACTTGTAAAAACTATATGATGACATATATATGGATATATATATAGTTAACATGATACTATGATAAGTAAACATATCATTAAGTATATTAACAATGAACTACATATGTAAAAACAAGACTACTAACTTAATGATTTTTAAACTAGACATATATGTAACGATTATCGTTGTAAAGACATTTAATGTATATATATCATATTAAGAGATATTCATACATGATAATATCATGATAATATAATAATTTAAAATCTCATTTGATATTATAAACATTGGATTAACAACATTTAACAAGATCGTTAACCTAAAGGTTTCAAAACAACACTTACATGTAACGACTAACGATGACTTAACGACTCAGTTAAAATGTATATACATGTAGTGTTTTAATATGTATTTATACACTTTTGAAAGACTTCAATACACTTATCAAAATACTTCTACTTAATAAAAATGCTTACAATTACATCCTCGTTCAGTTTCATCAACAATTCTACTCTTATGCACCCGTATTCGTACTCGTACAATACACAGCTTTTAGATGTATGTACTATTGGTATATACACTCCAATGATCAGCTCTTATCAGCCCATGTGAGTCACCTAACACATGTGGGGACCATAATTTGGCAACTAGCATGAAATATCTCATAAAATTACAAAAATATGAGTAATCATTCATGACTTATTAACATGAAAACAAAATTACATATCCTTTATATCTAATCCATACACCAATGACCAAAAACACCTACAAACACTTTCATTCTTCAATTTTCTTCATCTAATTGATCTCTCTCAAGTTCTATCTTCAAGTTATAAGTGTTCTTCATATATTCTACAAGTTCTAGTTACATAAAATCAAGAATACTTTCAAGTTTGCTAGCTCACTTCCAATCTTGTAAGGTGATCATCCAACCTCAAGAAATCTTTGTTTCTTACAGTAGGTTATCATTCTAATACAAGGTAATAATCATATTCAAACTTTGGTTCAATTTCTATAACTATAACAATCTTATTTCAAGTGATGATCTTACTTGAACTTGTTTTCGTGTCATGATTCTGCTTCAAGAACTTCGAGCCATCCAAGGATCCGTTGAAGCTAGATCCATTTTTCTCTTTTCCAGTAGGTTTATCCAAGGAACTTAAGGTAGTAATGATGTTCATAACATCATTCAATTCATACATATAAAGCTATCTTATTCGAAGGTTTAAACTTGTAATCACTAGAACATAGTTTAGTTAATTCTAAACTTGTTCGCAAACAAAAGTTAATCCTTCTAACTTGACTTTTAAAATCAACTAAACACATGTTCTATATCTATATGATATGCTAACTTAATGATTTAAAACCTGGAGACACGAAAAACACCGTAAAACCGGATTTACGCCGTCGTAGTAACACCGCGGGCTGTTTTGGGTTAGTTAATTAAAAACTATGATAAACTTTGATTTAAAAGTTGTTATTCTGAGAAAATGATTTTTATTATGAACATGAAACTATATCCAAAAATTATGGTTAAACTCAAAGTGGAAGTATGTTTTCTAAAATGGTCATCTAGACGTCGTTCTTTCGACTGAAATGACTACCTTTACAAAAACGACTTATAACTTATTTTTCCGACTATAAACCTATAATTTTTCTATTTGGATTCATAAAATAGAGTTCAATATGAAACCATAGCAATTTGATTCACTCAAAACGGATTTAAAATGAAGAAGTTATGGGTAAAACAAGATTGGATAATTTTTCTCATTTTAGCTACGTGAAAATTGGTAACAAATCTATTCCAACCATAACTTAATCAACTTGTATTGTATATTATGTAATCTTGAGATACCAAAGACACGTATACAATGTTTTGACCTATCATGTCGACACATCTATATATATTTCGGAACAACCATAGACACTCTATATGTGAATGTTGGAGTTAGCTATACAGGGTTGAGGTTGATTCCAAAATATATATAGTTTGAGTTGTGATCAATACTGAGATACGTATACACTGGGTCGTGGATTGATTCAAGATAATATTTATCGATTTATTTATGTACATCTAACTGTGGACAACTAGTTGTAGGTTACTAACGAGGACAGCTGACTTAATAAACTTAAAACATCAAAATATATTAAAAGTGTTGTAAATATATTTTGAACATACTTTGATATATATGTATATATTGTTATAGGTTCGTGAATCAACCAGTGGCCAAGTCTTACTTCCCGACGAAGTAAAAATCTGTGAAAGTGAGTTATAGTCCCACTTTTAAAATCTAATATTTTTGGGATGAGAATACATGCAGGTTTTATAAATGATTTACAAAATAGACACAAGTACGTGAAACTACATTCTATGGTTGAATTATCGAAATCGAATATGCCCCTTTTTATTAAGTCTGGTAATCTAAGAATTAGGGAACAGACACCCTAATTGACGCGAATCCTAAAGATAGATCTATTGGGCCTAACAAACCCCATCCAAAGTACCGGATGCTTTAGTACTTCGAAATTTATATCATATCCGAAGGGTGTCCCGGAATGATGGGGATATTCTTATATATGCATCTTGTTAATGTCGGTTACCAGGTGTTCACCATATGAATGATTTTTATCTCTATGTATTGGATGTGTATTGAAATATGAAATCTTGTGGTCTATTATTATGATTTGATATATATAGGTTAAACCTATAACTCACCAACATTTTTGTTGACGTTTTAAGCATGTTTATTCTCAGGTGATTATTAAGAGCTTCCGCTGTCGCATACTTAAATAAGGACGAGATTTGGAGTCCATGCTTGTATGATATTGTGTAAAAACTGCATTCAAGAAACTTATTTTGTTGTAACATATTTGTAGTGTAAACCATTATGTAATGGTCGTGTGTAAACAGGATATTTTAGATTATCATTATTTGATAATCTACGTAAAGCTTTTTAAACCTTTATTGATGAAATAAAGGTTATGGTTTGTTTTAAAATGAATGCAGTCTTTGAAAAACGTCTCATATAGAGGTCAAAACCTCGCAACGAAATCAATTAATATGGAACGTTTTTAATCAATAAGAACGGGACATTTCAGTTGGTATCCGAGCGTTGGTCTTAGAGAACCAGAATTTTGCATTAGTGTGTCTTATCGAGTTTGTTAGGATGCATTAGTGAGTCTGGACTTCGACCGTGTTTACTTGAAAAATGATTGCTTAACAAATTTTGTTGGAAACTATATATTTTTAACATGTGAATATTATGTGATATATTAATCTCTTAACGCGTTTGATATTATGTGATAGATGTCTACCTCTAGAACAAGTCCCATTGACTCACCTAATAATAATGAAGAGTCAAATGTAAATTGGAATGATTCGTGGACTGATTCACAAGTTCCCGAAGAGGAACCGGAAGAAGAGTCGGAACCGGAAGAAGAATTGGAACCGGAAGAAGAATCGGAACCGGATGAAGAAATAGAACCGGTGGGGGAAATAATAAACGATTAAGTAAAAGAAAATCCTCAACCAACCGACCAAGGTTAATTATGGTCAATGGTGTTTCCGCCAAGGAAGCAAAATATTGGGAGGATTACCAATTCTCCGATGAATCGGATTCCGACGAGAATTCCGATGATGTTATAGAAATTACCCCAACTGAATTTAAAAAGGCAAAAGAAAATAATAAGGGAAAGGGCATAAAAATAGAGAAATCTAATTCCAACCCCGATGAACTTTATATGTATCGTCAACCCCCGAAGTCCTTAAGTTGTAACAATGACCCGGGAACCTCTAAACCACCAGGTTTTTCTAAACCGTTGTGGAAAACGACAGCTAGTATTAGGGGAACATCATATATCCCTAGAAACTTGGCAAAACGAACCAAAACCGAAGAAGAAGAAACGAGCGAGTCAGAATAAGATAGTTGTATTCGTGTGGTGTAATATATGTAATATAGTGTGCTTATGCTTTATGATATATGTAAAAATTGCTTGTATTAATAATTATTTTTTTATGAATCTAACTCTTGTCTATTTTACAGTTTAAAAACACAAAATGGATAGACAACCCAATATTTTAAGAGACCTACCCGGAGACATGATTGATGAAATCTTGTCTAGAGTCGGTCAGAATTCCTCGGTACAACTATTTAAGGCGAGATCAGTTTGTAAGACATTCGAAGAACGTTCCAAGAATGTCTTGGTTTATAAGAGACTTTCGTTTGAAAGATGGGGGATATCACATTGGGAAACCCATAAGTTACGATGTGTTTACTTTGACGCATATATTGCGGGGAACCCAAATGCTATTTTACGCAACGGGTTAAGAAATTATTTTGACTCAATGTATCCGAATATAGGACTTCATGATTTAGAAAAAGTGGCTAACATGCAACATAAAGAAGCATGCTATGCTTACGGGTTAGTAATGTTCGCTTCTCACCAAAGTGAGAAAAAGAACATCGGGCTACAGCTATTAAACAAAACGTTCCCATAAGTGACGGAGTCGGTAATTGGGGTAAGAAATGAGGTTTTTAGATTGTTACGGGACTGTTGGACATTACGTAACCCTCGTCCCTTTGACGACGTTACAACACGCTGTCTTATCAACGGCCATAACGGTTATGTTCCACAAGACCAAGGATGGGAAGTAATCCTAGTAAAACCAAAATGCATGACTTGTTTCTGGACGTATGAATTACGTGTCTTTATTGCCTTTGCTGAACGACTTGTGTACTAGCTAGAATTATCTTCACAACCATCTTGTATCAAATTTATTGTGTGCTATATTTCATGCTATATGTAAAATAAGCGGTATTGTAAGTTTGTAAAATATTGTGTAAAAGTTTGAACGCGAAATATTATTATAATCAGTTTTTCATATAGAATTGTAGTAGTTGAATTGTATATTAGCTACTAAGTATGAACTTAACGGGTAGGTACTACCCGAATTTAAACTTATAAAATGCTAATATGAAGAAAAAGCTTTTATAAATGAGTTCATATTATGCTATGAAATACTATTAACTACTCTTAATATTCTGTATGATTAACCTGTTCCATTTGACCATTTTAAAGGAAATGGCACCGACTACTCGACACAACGTGAATATGAATGAAGAGGAATTCCGTACTTTTCTAGCTTCAAACATAGCCGCAGTACAGGCTGCGCTACATACCAACAATAACCCTGGATCTAGCAGTACAGGAAATCGTGTAGGATGCACCTACAAAGAATTCACTGCCTGCAAACCTTTGGAATTTGATGGAACCGAAGGACCGATCGGATTGAAACGGTGGACCGAGAAGGTCGAATCGGTGTTTGCCATAAGTAAGTGTACTGAAGAGGACAAAGTGAAGTACGCTACGCATACCTTCACAGGTTCTGCGTTAACATGGTGGAATACCTATCTAGAGCAAGTGGGACAAGACGATGCGTACGCACTACCGTGGTCAGCATTCAAGCACTTGATGAACGAGAAGTACCGTCCCAGAACTGAGGTCAATAAGCTCAAGACAGAACTTAGAGGGTTACGAACCCAAGGATTTGATATTACCACGTACGAAAGACGATTCACAGAATTGTGCCTATTGTGTCCGGGAGCGTTCGAAGATGAGGAAGAGAAGATCGACGCGTTTGTGAAAGGATTACCGGAAAGAATCCAAGAAGATATAAGTTCACACGAGTCCGCCTCCATACAACAGACATGTAGAATGGCTCACAAACTAGTGAACCAGATTGAAGAAAGAATTAAAGAACATACTGCTGAAGAGGCCAATGTGAAGCAAGTCAAAAGAAAGTGAGAGGAAAACGGTGATAAGAATCACCAATACAACAACAGCAATTACAACAATAATCGCAATAATTAGCCCAACAATCGCAACATCAATCGCAACTACAACAAACGGCCCAACAACAACAACAACAACAACAACAACAACAACAACAACAACAGCAACTACAACAATCATCCCAACAACAATAATAACCGCAACAACAACAACAATCAGAAGCAGGTATGCCAAAGGTGTGAAAAGTATCACTCGGGGTTCTGCACCAAATTTTGCAACAAGTGTAAAAGAAATGGTCATAGCGCGGCGAAGTGTGAGGTCTATGGACCAGGGGTTAATAGAACGAAAGGAACAAATGGTGTCGGAACGAGTAATGGCGGAGCAAGTAGTGTTGGAGCAAGTTATGCCAATGTAGTTTGTTATAAATGTGGAAAACCGGGCCACATTATTAGAAATTGCCCGAACCAGGAGAACACGAATGGACAAGGTCGCGGAAGAGTTTTCAATATTAATGCGGCAGAGGCACAGGAAGACCCGGAGCTTGTTACGGGTACGTTTCTTATTGACAATAAATCTGCTTACGTTTTATTTGATTCGGGTGCGGATAGAAGCTATATGAGTAGAGATTTTTGTGCTAAATTAAGTTGTCCATTGACGCCTTTGGATAGTAAATTTTTACTCGAATTAGCAAATGGTAAATTAATTTCAGCAGATAATATATGTCGGAATCGAGATATTAAACTGGTTAGCGAAACATTTAAGATTGATTTGATACCAGTAGAGTTAGGGAGTTTTGATGTGATAATCGGTATGGACTGGTTGAAAGAAGTGAAAGCAGAGATCGTTTGTTACAAAAATGCAATTCGCATTATACAAGAAAAAGGAAAACCCTTAATGGTGTACGGAGAAAAGGGCAACACGAAGCTACATCTTATTAGTAATTTGAAGGCACAAAAACTAATAAGAAAAGGTTGCTACGTTGTTCTAGCACACGTCGAGAAAGTACAAACTGAAGAAAAGAGCATCAATGATGTTCCAATTGCAAAAGAATTTCCCGATGTATTTCCGAAAGAATTACCGGGATTACCCCCACATCGATCCGTTGAATTTCAAATAGATCTTGTACCAGGAGCTGCACCAATAGCTCGTGCTCCTTACAGACTCGCACCCAGCGAGATGAAAGAACTGCAAAGCCAATTACAAGAACTTTTAGAGCGTGGTTTCATTCGACCAAGCACATCACCGTGGGGAGCTCCTGTTTTGTTTGTCAAGAAGAAAGATGGTACATTCAGGTTGTGTATCAACTATCGAGAGTTGAACAAACTTACCATCAAGAACCGCTACCCACTACCAAGAATCGATGACTTATTTGATCAACTACAAGGCTCGTCTGTTTATTCAAAGATTGACTTACGTTCCGGGTATCATCAAATGCGGGTGAAAGAAGATGATATTCCAAAGACTGCTTTCAGAACACGTTACGGTCATTACGAGTTTATGGTCATGCCGTTTGGTTTAACTAATGCACCAGCTGTGTTCATGGACCTTATGAACCGAGTGTGTGGACCATACCTTGACAAGTTTGTCATTGTTTTCATTGATGACATACTTATTTACTCAAAGAATGACCAAGAACACGGTGAACATTTGAGAAAGGTGTTAGAAGTATTGAGGAAGGAAGAATTATACGCTAAGTTTTCAAAGTGTGCATTTTGGTTGGAAGAAGTTCAATTCCTCGGTCACATAGTGAACAAAGAAGGTATTAAGGTGGATCCGGCAAAGATAGAAACTGTTGAAAAGTGGGAAACCCCGAAAACTCCGAAACACATACGCCAGTTTTTAGGACTAGCTGGTTACTACAGAAGGTTCATCCAAGACTTTTCCAGAATAGCAAAACCCTTGACTGCATTAACGCATAAAGGGAAGAAATTTGAATGGAATGATGAACAAGAGAAAGCATTTCAGTTATTGAAGAAAAAGCTAACTACGGCACCTATATTGTCATTTCCTGAAGGGAATGATGATTTTGTGATTTATTGTGACGCATCAAAGCAAGGTCTCGGTTGTGTATTAATGCAACGAACGAAGGTGATTGCTTATGCGTCTAGACAATTGAAGATTCACGAACAAAATTATACGACGCATGATTTGGAATTAGGCGCGGTTGTTTTTGCATTAAAGACTTGGAGGCACTACTTATATGGGGTCAAAAGTATTATATATACCGACCACAAAAGTCTTCAACACATATTTAATCAGAAACAACTGAATATGAGGCAGCGTAGGTGGATTGAATTGTTGAATGATTACGACTTTGAGATTCGTTACCACCCGGGGAAGGCAAATGTGGTAGCCGATGCCTTGAGCAGGAAGGACAGAGAACCCATTCGAGTAAAATCTATGAATATAATGATTCATAATAACCTTACTACTCAAATAAAGGAGGCGCAACAAGGAGTTTTAAAATAGGGAAATTTAAAGGATGAAATACCCAAAGGATCGGAGAAGCATCTTAATATTCGGGAAGACGGGACCCGGTATAGGGCTGAAAGGATTTGGGTACCAAAATTTGGAGATATGAGAGAAATGGTACTTAGAGAAGCTCATAAAACCAGATACTCAATACATCCTGGAACGGGGAAGATGTACAAGGATCTCAAGAAACGTTTTTGGTGGCCGGGTATGAAAGCCGATGTTGCTAAATACGTAGGAGAATGTTTGACGTGTTCTAAGGTCAAAGCTGAGCATCAGAAACCATCAGGTCTACTTCAACAACCCGAAATCCCGGAATGGAAATGGGAATACATTACCATGGATTTCATCACTAAATTGCCAAGGACTGCAAGTGGTTTTGATACTATTTGGGTAATAGTTGATCGTCTCACCAAATCAGCACACTTCCTGCCAATAAGAGAAGATGACAAGATGGAGAAGTTAGCACGACTGTATTTGAAGGAAGTCGTCTCCAGACATGGAACACCAATCTCTATTATCTCTGATAGGGATGGAAGATTTATTTCAAGATTCTGGCAGACATTACAGCAAGCATTAGGAACTCGTCTAGACATGAGTACTGCATATCATCCACAAACTGATGGGCAGAGCGAAAGGACGATACAAATGCTTGAAGACATGCTACGAGCATGTGTTATTGATTTCGGAAACAGTTGGGATCGACATCTACCGTTAGCAGAATTTTCCTACAACAACAGCTACCATTCAAGCATTGAGATGGCGCCGTTTGAAGCACTTTATGGTAGAAAGTGCAGGTCTCCGATTTGTTGGAGTGAAGTGGGGGATAGACAGATTACGGGTCCTGAGATTATACAAGAAACTACCGAGAAGATCATCCAAATTCAACAACGGTTGAAAACCGCCCAAAGTCGACAAAAGAGCTACGCTGACATTAAAAGAAAAGATATAGAATTTGAAATTGGAGAGATGGTCATGCTTAAAGTTGCACCTTGGAAAGGCGTTGTTCGATTTGGTAAACGAGGGAAATTAAATCCAAGGTATATTGGACTATTCAAGATTATTGATCGTGTCGGACCAGTAGCTTACCGACTTGAGTTACCTCAACAACTCACGGCTGTACATAACACTTTCCACGTCTCGAATTTGAAGAAATGTTTTGCTAAAGAAGATCTCACTATTCCATTAGATGAAATCCAAATCAACGAAAAACTTCAATTCATCGAAGAACCCGTCGAAATAATGGATCGTGAGGTTAAAAGACTTAAGCAAAACAAGATACCAATTGTTAAGGTTCGATGGAATGCTCGTAGAGGACCCGAGTTGTAATAATCCGAACTAATCCATCCGGACGGAGTCTTCAACAGTTGGTTCCATGGCGATGATCGACTCCAAGTAATATCTTTAGTATGAGCTAATGCACAGCGGAAGACTTAATTCGTACCTGAGAATAACATGCTTTAAAAGGTCAACATAAAGTTGGTGAGATATAGGTTTTGTTGCTAGCAGCGTTATAACTATGGACCACATGATTTCATATGTAAACATTTAATTAAAAATATTCTAAGTGGTTGAGCACTTGGTAACCATACTTAACATTTTCACGTCGCATATTCCCTTTAATATGAAATCTTACTACACCGTACCAAGTGTAGTCACAAAACGAAGTACTGTGCAACCGTTGAATACTGGTCGTCCAGTCCGGTTGGGGTTGTCAGGCCCGATAGATCTATCAACAGGATTCGCGTTTACAATACCGCTGTAAATATTAGTTACCAAGCTACAGGGAAGTATGCCAGTGGTACAACTCAACGTAGAACATATTTTTCAGTTACTTGTGTCCATATCGTAAAACATAAAATACATGTATTCTCATCCCGAAATATTTAGAGTTTAAAAGTGGGACTATATACTCACCATACTGTATTTTGTAGTAAAAATACATATAACATCATTTAACATGTGCAAGGTTGGCCTTCGATTCACGAACCTATAATATTCATATATTTATTAACACATAGAATTGTAGTCGAATAAGTTTACATATTTTTATTGGTGATATACTTGTTATATTTAATAATTTATAGATTTTATTATTTAAGTGTGTTTATTATATATAGACTTTTAAATAAATAATTAATTATTTATTTATGGAAATTTTTAAATAAAAAGGTAGTTTTTAAATAATTAAAATTTTAATAATGATAATACTTTTAATAATAATAATAATTTTTAATAAAAACGATAAGTTTAATGATAATGGAAATAATAATAATGATAATCAAAATAATAATCTTAATACTCAATAATAATAATAATAATAATGATAATAATAATAATATAATACTACCTCAGAGTAAAGGCCTTAGAAAAAAAAATAATGTCATATCCCAGGCTTGAACCCCCAACCTCTCATTCACCCAACACATGTCCAAACCATCTGCTCTATCTGATTCTTTCTCTTCTTCTACAACTATCATCTTACTTATGTCGTTAGTCACCATTATCATCTCAAGCTCCTATAATCCCGAACATTATTAGGATTTTGCTATCACGTTCATTATCAACAAAAACACGTACATGGCCCAACCATATGCGACGGCCCAACAGAAAATAAAACCTATCGGCCCACTTAGTTAAACCCATTTATTTGAAGCCCAAGATCAATTCACTCGGCCCAAGTTCCATCAAACAGGCTCGGTACACAGATGCACTTACAATATGGTAGTGGCCGACAACTAGAAAAAAAAAATAATACGGTGGTTGGACAATATAACAGAAACAGGAAGATCTGGTTCGATATCTTTTTCCTTTAGAATTCTACAGCAACAATTTCGCTAGGTTTGGGGTTATATCAGAAACGTGTAGTAATCGATCAACAAACCAGGTACTTCGTTTCATCATCATCGTATCATCACAATCCTAAACGCAAATCGTCATCATCTTTCATAATTATAATCCTTGATCATCTTTAAATTCGCTATCGCCTACTATTATTATTATCTTATCTCATCATCATCATCTTAATCATCATCGCAACTTAATCATCATGATCATCATGATTATAACTCACGTAACATGAATGTCATGTGGGTTACGGTTAGCAACCACCAACAGTAGCTTCGACAGATTTGATGGTATGGGTTTCATTGATTAAGCAGGATAGCAACAGGTTTTGAATATTGTTGGGTGGGTATCGGTTATGGGTCACGAAAAGAAAAAAAAAAAAAAAAATATAATGAATGATGATGGTGCGTTCAATTTCAGCAGAAATTCATAGTAGTTTCAAAGTGATTTTTTAAATAGAAAGAAGAAAGAGGTAGAGCTACGGTGGTGGTGATGTGGTTGTGGGTGTCCGGTGGTTTGTGATGGTGTGTGGAAGGTGACGGGTTTAAAGTGTTGGGTGGCGTTTTTCCAGCTACAATAGTAGCAAAAAGTCTTCACGATGTTTGCAAATGGGTTTGTAAAATACATGTGGGTGTTTGGATTGAATTGTAAAAGATAATGGTTTTTAACAGAAAAATGGTAGTAGGTTTGTGGGCATGGGCGTGGTTCATCCGACAACAGCAGCAGCAGAATAAGTTTGTGGGTGGTTGTTTTTGGGATGTCGATTAACAGGAAAAGAATATCAAGTGAGATGGTGGAGAGGTGGTGGTTCCTGTGATTCCCGGTGGTTGATGATGGATTTAAGGTGGTGTATGGTTGTCGTCAATGGTGATGGAGGGTGGTAGGATGATGATCAAAGTTGCAACACATGATAATTAGTTATAGTTTCTAAGTGCTCTTGAATTTGTGTTGAGATGTATCAAGTAAAGAGTAATATAGAAAGAAGGAGAAAATCAAGATAGTTCTTTTGCTTGATTCATTCGTATATATGTATGTCATATATATAATGGAGTAGAAACTAATAAATAATATAATAATATTAATAATTGATGTCCTCAATCATTTGCAACCTAAACGTGTACCAACAGTTAGTAGTCTAATTTAATTACCGACACTTTTACACGGATGGTTATATCGTGCTCATTGTTAAACAGTTGACGTAAGAAAATGTTCCTAAAAATCCCAAATTTTTAGATTAACTATATTTAATTATTTCACTCATTACTTGTTTAAAACCTGATAAAAAAAAATTCGAAAATCATTTTATTCAATATGCACTTATATATATAAGAACATTTTTAAATAATAAATCTTACTACGTAATAAATATATTAATTAAATATTTTAAACAGTTTAATATATCAATATATATATACAAGTAATATTCATATATATATATATATATATATATATATATATATATATATATATATATATATATATATATATATATATATATACACACACACATATCTATTTACAATTATTTGTTCGTGAATCGTCAGGCTTGGTCAAAGGTAACTAATTATCCAAATATAGATTTCGAACTTTCTAGACTCAATATTAGGGTTTTTGCTTATCGTGTCGGAGACATATAGAAGATAAGCTTTAAATTTGGTCGGAAATTTCCGGGTCGTTACAGTACCCACCCGTTAAAGAAATTTCGTCCCCGAAATTTGGTAGAGGTGGTCATAAATAACAATAGGAATGTTTTCATGACGAATATGAGGTAATAATCGAGTTTTATCATTATTGAAAGATATGGATAAAACGATTCGATCATGTGAAGCGCACGAGTGAAGCTATCACAAAAGAATGAAATGAGTGAATATGGAATTGTTTTAACCGATGACGTGACTAAAAAAAATGATTTCCAGAATTTAAGGAATTTAAAGAAAATCTTATGTAATAAGATTTGGTTCTTCGACGATTTAGGAAACAGGATCTCCTTTGATTTAATGTGACAAATCTGTTTTGATTTCTTTGTCAGATATTTCACTATAAAACTACTCCCTTCGTTTCTTCTCGTGTCAAGCGAGTAATGATTCGGAATTTGTAGGTATAGGATTTGGAATGAACATAGCTATTATTCTCAGAAAGGAATGGTAATGACACGATTTTTGATTGGTCAAATTACCAGAATATCCAGGAAGATAGAACTATCAAGATGATATGTTCTTGATATGTTTGGAGATTGAATAGAATGTAAGAGCCGTGTAACATGGCACATGATGACGGTACTGAGAATTATCATGCTTCATTAGAAACTTAACATGACTTAATGTAATATAATGAAGTTGATCAAGTTTTATTATATTATACTAATTCATGCATCAGTTTCCAACACTACTTCAAAACATTCATATTTTAAACTTGGAGGTTTTTTTTTTTTTTTTAAAAAAAATTTAGAAACTGACACAGTTTCTTTTATGTTGTAACGCAGATATTACGGAGAGATAAATGATCGCAGATAGGAATAGTTGTGAAAATATCTCCAGAAATATGGAGAATATGTATAACGGAAGATATGAAGATATCTTATAATATCTGAGATAAGATGTCGATGAAGGATATCATCTGGAAAGGTTTAGAATAAGGAGTAGGGTTCTTACTAACGATTTCAGCAGACACTAAATCATTTGAATCCTTTGGGGTCGGTTTAGTTTTCATAATTTGTCCACGATCTCCTTCATACTTTGCTCAATCCGTTTTCCAGTTTCAACCCTTTTCTTTTTCTGAGCTTTTCCAACATACTTTACTTCATCGTAAACTTTTGACTGTTTAAAGTCGTTTACGATTTTTGCTGCTTCATCAGTATTTCAAGAACTACTTCATAGTTCAGGATGTTTTCAAGAACTTCACATTCGGAGTATGAATTTCCTAGAGATAAATGTTATAGTTATAACTGGAGAAGTGCTATGAGATTTTCAAAATACTAATTGCGGATTTCGCCAAAGAGATAACGAGTTGCTGGTACATCTGCTGATGGTGTTTGTGAAATATAAAAGGTTATCCGGTAACGACGGCGAAAAGACAAAGTATAAATATCGAGGTTATAGTAGGAGTAGTCTTACTGAGAAGTCGAAATGGAGCTGTGACAAAATTAGCTTCTTGAAAAGGAATTGTAGGGTTGTTTTTGCTAATGAATGATAAGGAATTCGACGCGGATAGGTTTTAACTATCACTTTGGTTTCGAAAGTTTTTCAGGCGCATAACTATATGCATAAATCTCGCTTCCATAGATGAGGTGCAACTGGTTCAACTTCTCGATCGCGGTGTGTTCAAGAATCATGATAGGTTTGAACGCGGATTGTAATAATCAAGATACGAATGAGGTTTAAGATGGATTCAAGTGGCAAACTTGAAGAATTGTTTAGTTTCATATGTTATAATCAACATTTTAATTCATTTTAATTGTCCAAAGTTAGCAGTCCAATAGTCCGATGATTCATATACAGTTATAATATTCGAATTAATTAATACGTATCGTGACCCGTGTACCGGTCTCAGTATAGATCACAACTCAAACCATATATATATTTTGGAATCCACCTCAACCCTGTATAGCTAACTATAGAGTGTCTATGGTCGTTCCGAAATATATATATAGATGGGTCGATATGATAAGTCGAAACCTTGTATACGTGTCCCGTTATTTAAAATGCGTAAAATAAATATATATCATAACCCATTATACAACGTGTTGTCTCAGAATTAATCCGACGTATTGTTGTACATGTGTCCCGACTAAAGTGCGTAAAAGTAAATAACAGAAATTAAATGACGATAAATAAAATTGCGAGAATGTAAATTGCGATAAATTAAATGTTAATCAGTTAGCTGGGAACAGTTAGCCGGAACAGTTAGCGTGAAATCCTATCACAATTCCAATTAATTAATTCGTTTGTTTCTAACACTTTTTATTTTTGTCCAATGTTTTCTTCGTTATGCCACTTGTTGGATTCTGATAGGTCAAAATCCAAATATGAAATTTGAATAGAAATGGTTATTCTGTGGTGAACGGATACATATATCGGTAGTTGTAAATAGGATAGTAAATGACCGTTGAATCAGATTCGAAGAATATACAGTGTAACTTATTAATGTGAATTCTAAATATTCCTCGGGTACTACCCACCCGTTAAAATATTTTTATCATTAACACTTTGTATAAAAGAATTTTTAATTACAATCTTTATGAAAATATACTTGCATATATATTTTCATCGGATGTAATCATGGATTTAATGAGTCAAAAACTCATCTGATTTACCGTTAATACTAGATTACATAATCTCTAAAACTTTAGAAATTACATATTCACCATGTCGAACGAGGAAAAATGAGGTAGAATGATACGTAAAGCGAAGATAGCCGATGTAGATCGAGGTGTAGAACGAAGTTCATACTCGAAGTACAGATGGTGATATTGAGGCGTGTAATGTTGATATTCGAGGTACAGATTGTGATATTGAGAGTTACGGCGCGGTTATGGTTTAGAGATGATAAGGGTACTGTCGACGTCGATGATGGTGGTACTGATTATGCTGCTGGTGCTGCTGCTGGTGTTCGTAACCTTCGCACCAGGTTCTCCAAAGTCGTCACACGAGCACGTAGTTCGTTAACTTCTTCTAGTACTACGGAATGATTGACGGTTGAAACGAGTGAATGAATAAGATTCGAATTATGGGATAGTATGTAATCGTAATGGGATACTCGGAAAAAGGGGAGAGAAAATGGTTTCTCGAACAGGTTCGCCAGTAAGCGCTTCAGGTTGAAAAGGGAAATTTGGTGGATGGAAGAGATCTTCGACGTGAAATGATTTTCGGATATCGGATGATATTATAACTATATAGAATATCTATATGTATTTCGTAGACAACAGAGGAATTTACGGCATATATCAGGCAAGTCTACAGATATGCTAAGGTATGAATCTTGTCTATACACTATCGATGCACTAAATGCAGTAAGACGTGTCTAGACTTATGAATGATAAGCAGAAAATTCCCTAGGGATGATAAGCAGATGATTTCCGACTAGAATGATAAGCAAAACTTTTTGACAGGCAGACACGGTCAAAGTCCAGACTCACTAATGTATCCTAACAACTACCAGTTAGACACACTAATGGGAGACCTGGTTCGCTAAGACCAACGCTCTGATACCAACTGTAATAATCCGAACTAATCCATCCGGACGGAGTCTTCAACAGTTGGTTCCATGGCGATGATCGACTCCAAGTAATATCTTTAGTATGAGCTAATGCACAGCGGAAGACTTAATTCGTACCTGAGAATAACATGCTTTAAAAGGTCAACATAAAGTTGGTGAGATATAGGTTTTGTTGCTAGCAGCGTTATAACTATGGACCACATGATTTCATATGTAAACATTTAATTAAAAATATTCTAAGTGGTTGAGCACTTGGTAACCATACTTAACATTTTCACGTCGCATATTCCCTTTAATATGAAATCTTACTACACCGTACCAAGTGTAGTCACAAAACGAAGTACTGTGCAACCGTTGAATACTGGTCGTCCAGTCCGGTTGGGGTTGTCAGGCCCGATAGATCTATCAACAGGATTCGCGTTTACAATACCGCTGTAAATATTAGTTACCAAGCTACAGGGAAGTATGCCAGTGGTACAACTCAACGTAGAACATATTTTTCAGTTACTTGTGTCCATATCGTAAAACATAAAATACATGTATTCTCATCCCGAAATATTTAGAGTTTAAAAGTGGGACTATATACTCACCATACTGTATTTTGTAGTAAAAATACATATAACATCATTTAACATGTGCAAGGTTGGCCTTCGATTCACGAACCTATAATATTCATATATTTATTAACACATAGAATTGTAGTCGAATAAGTTTACATATTTTTATTGGTGATATACTTGTTATATTTAATAATTTATAGATTTTATTATTTAAGTGTGTTTATTATATATAGACTTTTAAATAAATAATTAATTATTTATTTATGGAAATTTTTAAATAAAAAGGTAGTTTTTAAATAATTAAAATTTTAATAATGATAATACTTTTAATAATAATAATAATTTTTAATAAAAACGATAAGTTTAATGATAATGGAAATAATAATAATGATAATCAAAATAATAATCTTAATACTCAATAATAATAATAATAATAATGATAATAATAATAATATAATACTACCTCAGAGTAAAGGCCTTAGAAAAAAAAATAATGTCATATCCCAGGCTTGAACCCCCAACCTCTCATTCACCCAACACATGTCCAAACCATCTGCTCTATCTGATTCTTTCTCTTCTTCTACAACTATCATCTTACTTATGTCGTTAGTCACCATTATCATCTCAAGCTCCTATAATCCCGAACATTATTAGGATTTTGCTATCACGTTCATTATCAACAAAAACACGTACATGGCCCAACCATATGCGACGGCCCAACAGAAAATAAAACCTATCGGCCCACTTAGTTAAACCCATTTATTTGAAGCCCAAGATCAATTCACTCGGCCCAAGTTCCATCAAACAGGCTCGGTACACAGATGCACTTACAATATGGTAGTGGCCGACAACTAGAAAAAAAAAATAATACGGTGGTTGGACAATATAACAGAAACAGGAAGATCTGGTTCGATATCTTTTTCCTTTAGAATTCTACAGCAACAATTTCGCTAGGTTTGGGGTTATATCAGAAACGTGTAGTAATCGATCAACAAACCAGGTACTTCGTTTCATCATCATCGTATCATCACAATCCTAAACGCAAATCGTCATCATCTTTCATAATTATAATCCTTGATCATCTTTAAATTCGCTATCGCCTACTATTATTATTATCTTATCTCATCATCATCATCTTAATCATCATCGCAACTTAATCATCATGATCATCATGATTATAACTCACGTAACATGAATGTCATGTGGGTTACGGTTAGCAACCACCAACAGTAGCTTCGACAGATTTGATGGTATGGGTTTCATTGATTAAGCAGGATAGCAACAGGTTTTGAATATTGTTGGGTGGGTATCGGTTATGGGTCACGAAAAGAAAAAAAAAAAAAAATATAATGAATGATGATGGTGCGTTCAATTTCAGCAGAAATTCATAGTAGTTTCAAAGTGATTTTTTAAATAGAAAGAAGAAAGAGGTAGAGCTACGGTGGTGGTGATGTGGTTGTGGGTGTCCGGTGGTTTGTGATGGTGTGTGGAAGGTGACGGGTTTAAAGTGTTGGGTGGCGTTTTTCCAGCTACAATAGTAGCAAAAAGTCTTCACGATGTTTGCAAATGGGTTTGTAAAATACATGTGGGTGTTTGGATTGAATTGTAAAAGATAATGGTTTTTAACAGAAAAATGGTAGTAGGTTTGTGGGCATGGGCGTGGTTCATCCGACAACAGCAGCAGCAGAATAAGTTTGTGGGTGGTTGTTTTTGGGATGTCGATTAACAGGAAAAGAATATCAAGTGAGATGGTGGAGAGGTGGTGGTTCCTGTGATTCCCGGTGGTTGATGATGGATTTAAGGTGGTGTATGGTTGTCGTCAATGGTGATGGAGGGTGGTAGGATGATGATCAAAGTTGCAACACATGATAATTAGTTATAGTTTCTAAGTGCTCTTGAATTTGTGTTGAGATGTATCAAGTAAAGAGTAATATAGAAAGAAGGAGAAAATCAAGATAGTTCTTTTGCTTGATTCATTCGTATATATGTATGTCATATATATAATGGAGTAGAAACTAATAAATAATATAATAATATTAATAATTGATGTCCTCAATCATTTGCAACCTAAACGTGTACCAACAGTTAGTAGTCTAATTTAATTACCGACACTTTTACACGGATGGTTATATCGTGCTCATTGTTAAACAGTTGACGTAAGAAAATGTTCCTAAAAATCCCAAATTTTTAGATTAACTATATTTAATTATTTCACTCATTACTTGTTTAAAACCTGATAAAAAAAAATTCGAAAATCATTTTATTCAATATGCACTTATATATATAAGAACATTTTTAAATAATAAATCTTACTACGTAATAAATATATTAATTAAATATTTTAAACAGTTTAATATATCAATATATATATACAAGTAATATTCATATATATATATATATATATATATATATATATATATATATATATATATATATATATATATATACACACACACATATCTATTTACAATTATTTGTTCGTGAATCGTCAGGCTTGGTCAAAGGTAACTAATTATCCAAATATAGATTTCGAACTTTCTAGACTCAATATTAGGGTTTTTGCTTATCGTGTCGGAGACATATAGAAGATAAGCTTTAAATTTGGTCGGAAATTTCCGGGTCGTTACACGAGTTCACCTGGGAGCGTGAAGATCAGATGAAGAAGAAATACCCGCATCTATTTCCAGAAGATTCGTCAACACCTTCAACAGCTTAAAATTTAGGGACGAAATTTATTTAAAGGGTAGGTACTGTAGTGACCCGAACTTTTCCATGTTTATATATATTAATTGAGATTGATATTTACATGATTAAATGTTTCCAACATGTTAAGCAATCAAACTTGTTAAGACTTGATTAATTGAAATATGTTTCATATAGACAATTGACCACCCAAGTTGACCGGTGATTCACGAACGTTAAAACTTGTAAAAACTATATGATGACATATATATGGATATATATATATAGTTAACATGATACTATGATAAGTAAACATATCATTAAGTATATTAACAATGAACTACATATGTAAAAACAAGACTACTAACTTAATGATTTTTAAACGAGACATATATGTAACGATTATCGTTGTAAAGACATTTAATGTATATATATCATATTAAGAGATATTCATACATGATAATATCATGATAATATAATAATTTAAAATCTCATTTGATATTATAAACATTGGATTAACAACATTTAATAAGATCGTTAACCTAAAGGTTTCAAAACAACACTTACATGTAACGACTAACGATGACTTAACGACTCAGTTAAAATGTATATACATGTAGTGTTTTAATATGTATTTATACACTTTTGAAAGACTTCAATACACTTATCAAAATACTTCTACTTAACAAAAATTCTTACAATTACATCCTCGTTCAGTTTCATCAACAATTCTACTCTTATGCACCCGTATTCGTACTCGTACAATACACAGCTTTTAGATGTATGTACTATTGGTATATACACTCCAATGATCAGCTCTTAGCAGCCCATGTGAGTCACCTAACACATGTGGGGACCATCATTTGGCAACTAGCATGAAATATCTCATAAAATTACAAAAATATGAGTAATCATTCATGACTTATTAACATGAAAACAAAATTACATATCCTTTATATCTAATCCATACACCAACGACCAAAAACACCTACAAACACTTTCATTCTTCAATTTTCTTCATCTAATTGATCTCTCTCAAGTTCTATCTTCAAGTTATATGTGTTCTTCATATATTCTACAAGTTCTAGTTACATAAAATCAAGAATACTTTCAAGTTTGCTAGCTCACTTCCAATCTTGTAAGGTGATCATACAACCTCAAGAAATCTTTGTTTCTTACAGTAGGTTATCATTCTAATACAAGGTAATAATCATATTCAAACTTTGGTTCAATTTCTATAACTATAACAATCTTATTTCAAGTGATGATCTTACTTGAACTTGTTTTCGTGTCATGATTCTGCTTCAAGAACTTCGAGCCATCCAAGGATCCGTTGAAGCTAGATCCATTTTTCTCTTTTCCAGTAGGTTTATCCAAGGAACTTAAGGTAGTAATGATGTTCATAACATCATTCAATTCATACATATAAAGCTATCTTATTCGAAGGTTTAAACTTGTAATCACTAGAACATAGTTTAGTTAATTCTAAACTTGTTCGCAAACAAAAGTTAATCCTTCTAACTTGACTTTTAAAATCAACTAAACACATGTTCTATATCTATATGATATGCTAACTTAATGATTTAAAACCTGGAGACACGAAAAACACCGTAAAACCGGATTTACGCCGTCGTAGTAACACCGCGGGCTGTTTTGGGTTAGTTAATTAAAAACTATGATAAACTTTGATTTAAAAGTTGTTATTCTGAGAAAATGATTTTTATTATGAACATGAAACTATATCCAAAAATTATGGTTAAACTCAAAGTGGAAGTATGTTTTCTAAAATGGTCATCTAGACGTCGTTCTTTCGACTGAAATGACTACCTTTACAAAAACGACTTATAACTTATTTTTCCGACTATAAACCTATACTTTTTCTATTTAGATTCATAAAATAGAGTTCAATATGAAACCATAGCAATTTGATTCACTCAAAACGGATTTAAAATGAAGAAGTTATGGGTAAAACAAGATTGGATAATTTTTCTCATTTTAGCTACGTGAAAATTGGTAACAAATCTATTCCAACCATAACTTAATCAACTTGTATTGTATATTATGTAATCTTGAGATACCACAGACACGTATACAATGTTTCGACCTATCATGTCGACACATCTATATATATTTCGGAACAACCATAGACACTCTATATGTGAATGTTGGAGTTAGCTATACAGGGTTGAGGTTGATTCCAAAATATATATAGTTTGAGTTGTGATCAATACTGAGATACGTATACACTGGGTCGTGGATTGATTCAAGATAATATTTATCGATTTATTTCTGTACATCTAACTGTGGACAACTAGTTGTAGGTTACTAACTAGGACAGCTGACTTAATAAACTTAAAACATCAAAATATATTAAAAGTGTTGTAAATATATTTTGAACATACTTTGATATATATGTATATATTGTTATAGGTTCGTGAATCAACTAGTGGCCAAGTCTTACTTCCCGACGAAGTAAAAATCTGTGAAAGTGAGTTATAGTCCCACTTTTAAAATCTAATATTTTTGGGATGAGAATACATGCAGGTTTTATAAATGATTTACAAAATAGACACAAGTACGTGAAACTACATTCTATGGTTGAATTATCGAAATCGAATATGCCCCTTTTTATTAAGTCTGGTAATCTAAGAATTAGGGAACAGACACCCTAATTGACGCGAATCCTAAAGATAGATCTATTGGGCCTAACAAACCCCATCCAAAGTACCGGATGCTTTAGTACTTCGAAATTTATATCATATCCGAAGGGTGTCCCGGAATGATGGGGATATTCTTATATATGCATCTTGTTAATGTCGGTTACCAGGTGTTCACCATATGAATGATTTTTATCTCTATGTATGGGATGTGTATTGAAATATGAAATCTTGTGGTCTATTATTATGATTTGATATATATAGGTTAAACCTATAACTCACCAACATTTTTGTTGACGTTTTAAGCATGTTTATTCTCAGGTGATTATTAAGTGCTTCCGCTGTCGCATACTTAAATAAGGACGAGATTTGGAGTCCATGCTTGTATGATATTGTGTAAAAACTGCATTCAAGAAACTTATTTTGTTGTAACATATTTGTAGTGTAAACCATTATGTAATGGTCGTGTGTAAACATGATATTTTAGATTATCATTATTTGATAATCTACGTAAAGCCTTTTAAACCTTTATTGATGAAATAAAGGTTATGGTTTGTTTTAAAATGAATGCAGTCTTTGAAAAACGTCTCATATAGAGGTCAAAACCTCGCAACGAAATCAATTAATATGGAACGTTTTTAATCAATAAGAACGGGACATTTCATAAATAATAATAACTAATACTGATAATAATATTTATTAATAATAATGTTCATAATAATAATAGGAATATTGATAAAGATGACATTAATCATAATAATTATAAGGATAATGATAAAAGTAAAAATAATAATAATAATAATAATTTTGGAATAAAAATGTTGATCTTTAGTAATAATAATATTAAATAATCATAATAATAATTGAAATTATAGTTTTAATAAAATTTATATTTATTATTTTTTTTATCATACTTTTTTTAATTATAATATTAATATTAATAATACAAATTTTGACATTAATATTAATAATAGTTATGAAAGTAAAAAGTAATATTATTATATTAACTATACTTTAACTTGTAATTACCTTTAATATATTAGTGTCACAATTTATTACTTAAGTAATGTTTACTAATTACATAATATATAATTTAGTATTTATATACTGTATATATATTACAATATACATTTAATAATAATTATATATAGAAACCATCTATATATATATATATATATATATATATATATATATATATATATATATATATATATATATATATATATATATATATATATTTGTTTTTAAAGGTTCGTGAATCGTTGGAAGCAGTCAAAGGGTATTTGCTTATATGATAACAGTTCTATAATTTTTGAGACTCAATATTATAAACTTCGCTTATCTTGTCGAAATAATATAAAGGTTAGGTTTAAATTTGGTTGGAAATTTTCGGATCGTCACATCGTTTTTCCTTTTTTCATCCCCCATTCGTTCCGGTGAGCTTGTGAGATCTCAATTCAATGAGCAAACTTCTTGAGCCGAGCCTCTCATCTATAGTTTCTATTATATTGCTAAAATGATGATGTCATTATTAAACTAATTCCTTTGTTAAGAAAAAATCAAAAAGAAAAAGAAAAAAATCTAAGCATGGTGGATGATGTCATTAATCTAAATAATTTTTAATTAAAATTTAATCTTATTAATTAATTATTATTATTAAATCTTATTAATAATTATTTTAATTATTAAAATTAAATTATTTTAATTAATTATTTATAAAAGTTAGACAGAAGGAAACCAATTCTACATTTATATTTTAATTTACACTCTTAAAATAAAATGACAACCAATATTATCTCTTATGATTGGATGTGAATTGTTAAATATGCATTTTAGGTGTTTGATGAAATGTTCAGTTGACGAGTTTCTTAGTCGAACTATGTGGTTCTACGGGTCATTATTATATTGCTAAAATGATGATGTCATTATTAGGCTAATTCCTTTGTTAAGAAAAAATCAAAAAGAAAGAAAAAAAATCTAAGCATGGTGGATGATGTCATTAATCTAAATAATTTTTAATTAAAATTTAATCTTATTAATTAATTATTATTATTAAATATTATTAATAATTATTTTAATTATTAAAATTAAATTATTTTAATTAATTATTTATAAAAGTTAGGCAGAAGGAACCCAATTCTACATTTATATTTTAATTTACACTCTTAAAATAAAATGACAACCAATATTATCTCTTATGATTGGATGTGGATTGTTAAATATGCATTTTAGGTGTTTGATGAAATGTTCAGTTGACGAGTTTCTTAGTCGAACTATGTGGTTCTACGGGTTATTAAACTAAATAACTTTAGCATTTACGTTCACTTAATATCTATCATTAAACTGTTTCGTTTAAACAAACCCGTGATTTCACGGGTGATTTCACTAGTTCTGAATATTTGAGGAACTTGTTGTATTCGATAATTAATTAGCTTGATTCTGCAATACAAGCTTAAGAATTTAAACAAGTACTAAATAAAATCAAGATAAGAGTTTAAATACCAAATGAGATAGTTTTACACAAAAGGACGACAAAAATCACTGCAAAACTTAACGGACTTGTCTTATTTGTATTAGCCAAAAAAACGCAAACCAAATTTAAAATCAAAACACACTACATATCTAAATTGGGCAACTATAGAATCTACGCCCAGGGGTTTTCAAGGTCCTTGAAGTGCGAAGTACAGCTCGTCTACCACACCAACAGTTAACCATTTCGTAAATCAATTTTGGACGAGCGAAGGCGAATTGTAATTTGAGAATTAGGGTTTGCGATCGTAATCTCGGGCTGGCTGGAAATTTGATCCCACTATTTTTATGGCATCTTTTTATTTTTATTTATTTATTAATTTTTTTATCTACCTTCTTTTTTTTGGCCGGAGGTCCTCACAGAAGCAATTTCTCTATCCCGGAGTAGAGAGGGGATGACTTTCTCTTGCCAGTGGGTGTAGATTTTTTTTTCTCAACTCGTGGTTAGAGAGAAGACTTCGCTTTTATTCTATGGTAGAGGAAGGATTGTCTACATCTCACTTCCCCCATATCTCACATCTGCGAGATTGTGTTTGTCGTTGTTGTTGATTGAAAACTTGAATGTGATTCAACCTATAATGTCGGAAACAAATGGTATATGTGTTATAATATACAGAAACGCACAATGACTATTACAACATCGTCTGTAACGCATGTGATACAAACTAACGGAGATAAGTTAATAGCAGCTAGTTATGGGGATCACTATGAAACCAAATGTAAACATTCCGGTTACTATGCAAAAATTAAACCTTAAGGCCCATAGTAAACTTAACAATAAACTTTAAGGACAATTAGCGTAATTAAGTCTTTTTTTATTAATTTTATATATTTGATTACAAGTCTTTTAACTAGTTAAATATTAGTAAATAATAATAACTAGTTATTGAACCCTCGCTTCAAGCCGGGGTTCGATTTTTATTGTATTTTATTGCGTTTAGTAAAATTACTTTGTGGCGAACGATGATGTCATTGAAGCGCACCTCGAGTCGAACTAAAAGGTATAACCCGTGAAAGATTTAAATGTTATTTTAAATTAACAATATATGTGCATCTCCGCGTTTCGCTATGAAATTGTCGACTTTTAAAAATTTAACGCAAAATCAATGTGTATGAAAAGTACCCCAAATATTTAGCGTTTTTTAAAAAACGTCCGTTTTGCGTATAGCTAGTGACATTGTGTTCCTAAAATTATTTCGAGTTTAACGATGGTGTCGGAAAAATTTAACTCGTTGCGAGCGAGAAGATATGACCCGTTGAATATTTGGGTGGAGTTTATTTAAGATTTTTTATGAAAATGGTTATTTGACACTTTACCCCCCTGTTTGGGGGGTCGATTTGAATTTTTCAAAAAAATGTGGGGGCCTTTGTTGGTAGAATAAATTTAGTTAAAGTTAAAAAAAAAGTGAAAAGTCGAAAATGTCCCTGATACTATTCATAACTTTTGTCTAACAGGGGGCCGGTTTGAATTTTTCAAAAAAATGTGGGGGCCTTTATTGGTAAAATGAAATTTAGTTAAAGTTAAAAAAAAAGGTGAAAAAGCGAAAATAGACTCTGATACTATTCATAACTTTTGTCTGTTAGTTAATACGTAAATAATATACTAAAATAATAAAATGGAAAAATCTTACACTACATCTCATGAAAAGAAAAAAAGGTTAGTATAATATGTACTATAACAATTTTTTGGTTTAATTGCGTAAGTCGAGTTAACCCCGAGTCGACTCGGCGCTTTCTAAAACCCTAGCCCTCAACAACAATCGCCCTCTCACATTCACTGTAAACTCAGGCTCCCCACATTTTCATCCTCAAAAAAAAAATAAATCATGTCTTTAATTTCATCATCCAAATCCCGTATCTCGAATCACAATTTCTTTTCAAATCTTACAAGAATCACAAACACCCACCAACCATTCAAAGCCCTAAACTTTTTCTGTTCATCATCAACCCTAGATAAACCCCCAAATGAAGAACAAAACCCAGATCCCGAATCCCTCAAATCGGCCCAAGAATTTCAACCCGGCCCGGTCAAGATTCCTGAATCAAGAATCCCAAGAGGTAAGCATCGAAACCCAGAAAAGATTGAAGATACTATTTGTAGAATGATGGCAAACCGGGCATGGACGACCCGTTTGCAAAACTCGATCCGAAATCTTGTTCCTGTATTTGATCATGATCTTGTTTATAATGTATTGCATAGTGCTCGAAACCCAGATCATGCTTTGCAGTTTTTTAGGTGGGTTGAAAGGTCTGGACTGTTTAAACATGATCAAGAAACACATTATAAGATTATTGATATTTTAGGTAAAGCTTCAAAGCTTAATCATGCTAGGTGCATACTATTAGATATGCCTAAAAAGGGTCTTAAATGGAACGAAGATTTATTCGTTATTTTGATCGATAGTTACGGTAAATCGGGTATTGTTCAAGAAAGTGTCAAAATTTTTAGGAGTATGGAGGAATTAGGTGTACCTAGAACTATAAAATCATATGATGTTTTGTTTAAGGTTATAATGCGAAAAGGGAGGTATATGATGGCGAAACGTTATTTTAACAAAATGTTGAGTGAAGGTATTGTTCCTACGAGACATACGTATAATCTTATGATTTGGGGTTTTTTTCTTTCGTCGAGAGTTGAGACTGCTAATAGGTTTTTCGAAGATATGAAAAGTCGAGAGATTTCGCCTGATGTTGTTACGTATAATACAATGATTAATGGGTTTAATCGGGTTAGTAAGATAGAGGAAGCCGAGAAGTTTTTTGTTGAAATGAAAGCTAAGAATATTGATCCAACGGTTATTAGTTACACAACAATGATTAAAGGTTATGTTAAGGTTAATAGAGTAGACGATGGGTTGAAGTTGTTTGAAGAGATGAAAGGTTTTGGTTTGAAACCGGACGCTTTCACGTATTCAACTTTATTACCCGGGCTTTGTGATGCTGAAAAAATGGCGGACGCTAATAATATTTTGAAGGAAATGGTCCATCGTCATATTGCTCCGCAGTGTAATTCGGTGTTTTTACGTTTGATTGTTGGTCAATGTAAATCGGGTGATCTTGATGCTGCTGCTGATGTACTTAAATCGATGATGCGATTGAATGTTACCCCTGAAGCTGGACATTATGGTGTTTTAATTGAAAGTTTATGCAAAAAGGGTGTTTATGATGAAGCGGTTAAGTTATTGGATCAACTTATTGAGAATGAAATATTGTTGAACACGAAGGGTGGTTTAGAGCTTGAGTCGACTGTTTATAATCCGATGATTGAGTATCTTTGTAATAATGGTATGACGAATAAAGCTGAAACTTTATTTAGACAGTTGATGAAATTAGGTGTTTTGGATCAAGTTGGTTTTAACACTTTAATTTGTGGTCATGCAAAAGAAGGTTCGCCTGATTCTGGTTTCGAGCTTTTAAGAATTATGCTGAGGCGAAACGTTGCGTGTGAAGAAGCTACGTATAAGTTGCTTATCGAGAGCTACTTGAAGAAAAACGAACCATCGGATGCTAAAACGACACTTGATAGTATGATTGAAAACGGTCATCGACCCGATTCGTTAGTTTATCGATCGGTAATGGAGAGTTTGTTTGAAGACGGGCGGGTACAAACTGCTAGTCGGGTTATGAAAACGATGGTGGAAATGGGCGTAAAAGAACACATGGATTTGGTTTCGAAAATATTGGAAGCGCTTTTATTAAGAGGCCATGTTGAAGAAGCTTTAGGTCGAATCGATTTAATGATGAATGTCGGTTTTGCCCCTGATTTCGATAGTTTGTTATCCGTTGTATGCGAAAAGGGGAAAACGATTGCGGCTGTTAAGCTTTTGGATTATGTGTTGGAGAGGGATTATAGTGTTGAGTTTTCGAGTTATGATAAAGTGTTGGATGCACTTTTAGCTGCTGGAAAAACACTTAATGCGTACTCGATTTTATGTAAGATAAAAGAAAAAGGCGGTGTTACGGATAAAAGTAGCAGCGATGAGTTGATAAAGATTCTTAACGAACAGGGGAACACGAAACAGGCTGATATTTTATCGAGAATGATTAAAGGCAGTGGAGGTAAGAAAGTGAAGAAACAAGTATCAGCAGTTGCAGTTTGATTGATGGTGAGTCGTTTTATAGTTGATTATAGTTTTTCTGTTTTAGATAATAAACAAGTATCGCGGTTTAGTTCTTTAGTTCAAGAGTTAGAACTTTTTTATTAGTTTGTTCTCATTTGATCGTTGTTAAGGGGCTGAATTTTGTGTTTGTGTAACACACCCTAAAAACTTTTTGTTTATAATCTTCGAAAGCAATGCGATTTACGATTTTATTATTTTTGTTTTTTATATATTCTATATTCTATATTCTATATTTTGATATGTTAGTTTGTGTTGTGTGATTTTCGGCATAGTTAGGCTCGTATTAAGTTGGTGTTTATTTAGAACTGTCTAGGTTGGTTTACTTTCTTCGAGCCTCTCGTTGTTTAGTTTGTTTCCTTTTCTTGTATCGGTTTCGGATTCTTTCATCTATTGATGAAGTTTCCTTGAAAAAGTATTCGTTATTTTAGGCCCAAAAAAAGGTACTTGAATAATGGACATGCTGAATTTGAAATGTGAGCTGTATCATGGACCATAGCCTACCATTCCTTTGCTACTTTTATGATGAATATATACGCATCTTTATCTTAGTGTAGCTAGTTGGTCAACTGGCTAACTAATCTGTTTTGATACCCACTACTTGTGTCAATCTGTTGGTCGATGTCGTTAGGCTAGTTATTCACCTGTCGTTGAAATCACCAAATTTGTGCAATCAGAACTTGGTAAACGGGAAAAGTATAACCTCTGTTTTGTTTCTGTTCAAGCTACTCGGAGAGGATCAAATGTACGCTGTCTAAACTCAGGGCCCTAATTACTGGATTATAATTGACGACAAGGGTATTTTGGTTTTTATACACATAATTGTATGTATGCGGAAGATATGAAGAGAATAAATCAACATTACTATCAGTCCTCATGGAGTCATGGGTATTTAATAAATTTTGACAGTTGTGTTGTGGGCTTGGCTCTACACTTCTTTGTTTCTTTTATCAAGTGATATATAAACATTGAGATGTGGCTTTTATACAACCTAACATTTGGCTTCTAGATATTTTTCTCATCTTTTAGTAAGATTCATAACAAGGTTGGAGAACACGGATCTCGGGGAGATCTCGTTTGGATCTTTTTAGGGAGATCTCGGCATCTCGAAATAATTTCGGGGAGATCTCGGACGTTGACTTATGTTGACTTTATAGTTTTTTTAATAAAAATATACATAAAAACATAAATATATGTATATTTATATACGTTTTTACGAGATTTTACAAAAATATCCGAGAAGTGAGCGAAAAAATCCTAGAAATTGCGAATTTTACAAGAAAATCTTACAAATTAGCAAGAAAATATGAGAAATCATGGTTTTGACTAAGTTTGACCCTGTTGACCGAGAAATCTCGGGAGATGAACATCTCGTCTCGGTTGCCTTCTAAAAACGAGATCTCGGGGGAGATCTCGGGGAGATCTCGGGAGATTTACAACACTGATTCATAACCTGTAAGAAGTAATGAAAAAACAAATATCACAATGTTCACAATATATGATATATAGTTGCTACATATATAGATAGTCTGTAGTTTTAGAAACTAATTGGAAAGGTATATAGCTTATGTTTTTCTGTGGTCACTACGTATACTGACATAACATCAACATATTTCCTGCTTACCCATTTTCGGCTATTTGTCCAAATAGCGCAGTTTTTCTAAAATTAAGAATTGGCTTGATACTCGGTAAAGGTTATCAATTTATACATCCAATCCAACTTAAAAGATAAATCACAATTAATTACTGTATGTAAGCATCAAAAAGTGTTCAATCATATCAATTTTTTTTTGAAAATCAAGACTTGTATTAGCATAAAAAACTCGAGTCCGAGACGGATACAAAAACAAAACACAAACGACTACATACAAGAAGTATATATATACTAAACTAGAATCCGAAAAAAAAAACAAAATACAAAAGCCATTAGCCATTAGCCGATGCCCGTCCTTATATAGTTGGATGAAACGTAGAAGCCCGGATTAATTAACCACTGATGCCACTCTAAAGAAGATTTCTTAGAGGCACTTTGAGATCCAACTAAAACACGTCGATTGAATATTTGTTAGAATATGAAACGTGTTCCAAGGTTTCCTTTTGAACACAACCTCATTTCTCGATTTCCAAATGAAGTAACACACCACTCATTTCGTACCTTGCCAAATAGATTTTTCCATATTCGATGTAGGAGTCAAGAATGAAGCCTCATCCACGATTTGATCCAGCGATATGGAATTGACTAAAGGGATGTTCCACCACTTGAAGATGTTCGCCCATAACTCAATAACATGTGGACATTTACATAAAACATGATCAACCGATTCGATTTCAGAAAGGCACATCGGACAAAGTATGGAATCTAGATCGATACCACGCTTATCGAGTTCTACTCGAACCGGAATGCGATTTAGGATCGCTCTCCAAATAAAAATTCCCACTTTTTGAGGTAAGGTCTTATTTAAGAGGGTTTCCCTAAGTTTTGAGGATTAAATCTTTT